>NC_083778.1:2225400-2247900 GCF_963514075.1 Conger conger | reverse complement strand
CATACATACAAACATATACACACTCACACACGCATGCTCACACACGCACGCTCACACACACACGCTCACAGACACAAACGCTCACTCACACACACACGCACGCACGAACGCTCACACACACACACGCTCACACATGCACGCTCACACATGGACACTCACACACGCTCACTCACTCACGCACACTCACACACACATGCACGCACGCTCACTCACACACACACGCACGCACGCACGCTCACACACACACGCTCACACACGCACACTCACACACACACACACACGCTCACACACGCACGCTCACACACACGCGCTCACACACACAGATGCGCGCTAACACATACATACATACACACACTCACACACACGCTCAAACACACACACGCTCACACATGCACGCTCACACACACACGCACGCTCACACATACGTACCTACATACACACACACACACTCACACACGCACGGGCACACATACATACGTACAAACAAACATACACACACACATGCATGCTCACACACACACGCACGCTCACACACACACACGCACAAACGCACGCTCACACATGCTCACACAAACACGAACGCACACACTCACACTCTCAAGCGCACACACACACACACACACACTCACACACACACACACACACTCACACACGCACGCTCACACACGTTCACATACGCACGCTCACACACACACGCTCACACATGCACGCTCACACATGGACACTCACACATGCTCACTCACTCACGCACACACACACGCACGAACGCACGCTCACACACACACACGCTCAAACATACACACTTACAGACACACACACACACACTCACAAACTCACACTTACAGACACACGCACGCTCACACACACACGCTCACACATACGTACATAGAAATACACACAGTCACACACGCATGCTCACACACACACACACATGCACACGCACGTTCACACACACACACGCTCACAAACACACGCACGCTCACACACACACACCCGCGCTCAAACATACATACATACACACATACACACGCTCACACACACACGCACGCTTGCACACACACACGCATGCTCACACACGCAGGCTTGCACACATACGCTAACACACGCACACTCACACATACATACATACAAACACACGCACGCTCACACATACAAACTTACAAACACACGCACGATCGCATACACAATCACACCCTCTCATGCGCACACTCACACGCACGCTCACACACGCACGCTCACACACGCTCACACACACACTCTCACACACACATGCTCACACAAACACGAACACTCACACGGGCACGCTCACACACACACACACACACGCACGCTCACTCACACACACACGCTCACACACACGCACGCTCACACGCTCACACACACACACTCACACACGCACGCTCACACACACACGCTCACACAAATGCTCACACACACACACGCATGCTCACTCACACACACACGCTCACACACCCACGCACACACACGCACGCTCACACACACACACTCGCTCACACACACACGCTCACACATGCACGCTTACACACGCACACCCACGCTCACACATACGTACATACATACACACACACACACTCACACACGCACGGGCACACATACATACGTACATACAAACATACACACACACACGCACGCTCACACACACACGCTCACACACGCACACTCACACACACACACACACGCTCACACACGCACGCTCACACACACGCGCTCACACACACAGATGCGCGCTAACACATACATACATACACACACTCACACACACGCTCAAACACACACACGCTCACACATGCACGCTCACACACACACGCACGCTCACACATACGTACCTACATACACACACACACACTCACACACGCACGGGCACACATACATACGTACAAACAAACATACACACACACATGCATGCTCACACACACACGCACGCTCACACACACACACGCACAAACGCACGCTCACACATGCTCACACAAACACGAACGCACACACTCACACTCTCAAGCGCACACACACACACACACACACTCACACACACACACACACACTCACACACGCACGCTCACACACGTTCACATACGCACGCTCACACACACACGCTCACACATGCACGCTCACACATGGACACTCACACATGCTCACTCACTCACGCACACACACACGCACGAACGCACGCTCACACACACACACGCTCAAACATACACACTTACAGACACACACACACACACTCACAAACTCACACTTACAGACACACGCACGCTCACACACACACGCTCACACATACGTACATAGAAATACACACAGTCACACACGCATGCTCACACACACACACACATGCACACGCACGTTCACACACACACACGCTCACAAACACACGCACGCTCACACACACACACCCGCGCTCAAACATACATACATACACACATACACACGCTCACACACACACGCACGCTTGCACACACACACGCATGCTCACACACGCAGGCTTGCACACATACGCTAACACACGCACACTCACACATACATACATACAAACACACGCACGCTCACACATACAAACTTACAAACACACGCACGATCGCATACACAATCACACCCTCTCATGCGCACACTCACACGCACGCTCACACACGCACGCTCACACACGCTCACACACACACTCTCACACACACATGCTCACACAAACACGAACACTCACACGGGCACGCTCACACACACACACACACACGCACGCTCACTCACACACACACGCTCACACACACGCACGCTCACACGCTCACACACACACACTCACACACGCACGCTCACACACACACGCTCACACAAATGCTCACACACACACACGCATGCTCACTCACACACACACGCTCACACACACACGCTCACACACCCACGCACACACACGCACGCTCACACACACACACTCGCTCACACACACACGCTCACACATGCACGCTTACACACGCACACCCACGCTCACACATACGTACATACATACACACACACACACTCACACACGCACGGGCACACATACATACGTACATACAAACATACACACACACATGCACGCTCACACACACACGCACGCTCACACACACACACGCACAAACGCACGCTAACACATGCTCACACAAACACGAACGCACACACTCACACTCTCAAGCGCACACACACACACACACACGCTCACACACACACACACTCACACACGCACGCTCACACACGTTCACACACGCACGCTCACACACACACGCTCACACATGCACGCTCACACATGGACACTCACACATACACGCTCACACATGCACACTCACACACACACGCTCACACACGCACACACACACACTTACAGACACACACACACACACACACTCACAATCTCACACTTACAGACACACGCACGGTCACACACACGCTCACACATACGTACATCGAAATACACACAGTCACACACGCATGCTCACACACACACACACATGCACACGCACGTTCAAACACACACACGCTCACAAACACACGCACGCTCACACACACACACCCGCGCTCACACATACATACATACACACATACACACGCTCACACACACACGCACGCTTGCACACACACACGCATGCTCACACACGCAGGCTCGCACACATATGCTAACACACGCACACTCACACATACATACATACAAACCAACGCACGCTCACACATACATACTTACAAACACACGCACGATCGCATACACACTCACACTCTCATGCGCACACTCACACGCACGCTCACACACGCATGCTCACACACGCATGCTCACACACACATGTTCACACACAAAAACGCTCACACACACACACACGCACGCTCACTCACACACACGCTCACACACACACGCACACACACGCACACTCACACACGCATGCTCACACACACACGCTCACACACAGGCTCACACACGTACGCTCACACACACAAACGCTCACACACACACGCACGCTCACTCACACACGCACGCTCACACGCGCTCACACACGCACGCACACATGCACGCTCACACACACACGCTCACACACACACGCTCACACACGCACGCACACACACGCACGCACACACACGCACGCTCACACACACACACGCACGCTCACACACACACGCTCACACATGCACGCTCACACATGCACACTCACACACACACACGCTCACACACGCACACTCACACACACGCGCTAACACACGCGCGCTCACACACACAGATGCACGCTCACACATACGTACATACATACACACACTCACACACACGCTCAAACACACACACGCTCACACATGCACGCTCACACACACACGCACGCTCACACATACGTACATACATACACACACTCACACACTCACACACGCACGCGCACACATACATACATACATACAAACATACACACACTCACACACGCACGCGCACACATACATACGTACATACATACACACACTCACACACACGCTCAAACACACACACGCTCACACATGCACGCTCTCACACACACACGCACGCTCACACATACGTACATACATACACACACTCACACACTCACACACGCACGCGCACACATACATACATACATACATACAAACATACACACACTCACACACGCACGCGCACACATACATACGTACATACAAACATACACACACACATGCACGCTCACACACACACGCACGCTCACACACACATGCTCACACACACACGCACAAACGCACGCTCACACATGCTCACACAAACACGAACGCTCACACACGCACACTCACACACACGCTCACACACGCATGCTCACACACACACACACACGCTCACACACGCATGCTCACACACACACGCTCACAGACACACGCACGCTCACTCACACACACACGCACACACACACACGCTCACAGACACACGGTCACACATGTACGCTCACACATGCACACTCACACACGCACGCTCACACACACACACGCTCACACACACACTCACACACGCACGCACACACACACACGCTCACAGACACACGGTCACACATGCACGCTCAGACACGCACACACACTCACACACACGCTCACACACGCACACTCACACACACAAGCTCACACACGCACACTCACACACGCCCTCACACACACAGATGCGCGCTCACACATACATACATACAGACACACGCTCAAACACACACGCTCACACATGCACGCTCACACATGCATACATACATACACACACTCACACACGCACACTCACACACGCATGCTCACACACGCACGCTCACACACACAAACGCTCACTCACACACACACGCACGCACGCACGCACGCTCACACACGCATGCTCACACACACACGCTCACACACACAAACGCTCACACACACACGCACGCTCACTCACAGACACACGCTCACACACACGCTCACACACGCAGGCACACACACGCACGCTCACACACACACGCTCACACACACATGCTCACACACACAAACGCTCACACACACACGCACGCTCACTCACACACACACGCTCACAGACACAAACGCTCACTCACACACACACGCTCACTCACACACACACGCACGCACGCACGCTCACGCACGCTCACGCACGCTCACTCACACACACACGCTCACACACACACGCACACACACGCACGCTCACGCACGCTCACTCACACACACACACGCTCACACACGCACGCTCACACACACAAACGTTCACTCACACACACACGCACGCACGCATGCTCACACACACACGGTCACACACGCACGCTCACACACGCATGCTCACACACACGTACGCTCACACACACGTACGCTCACACACACACGCATGCTCACTCACACACACACGCTCACACACACGCTCACACACGCACGCTCACACACACACGCTCACACACGCATGCACACACACACACGCTCACACACACACGCTCACACACACAAGCTCACACACACACGCTCTCACACGCATGCACACACACACACGCTCACACACACACGCTCACACACACAAGCTCACACACGCACACTCACTCACACGCCCTCACACACACAGATGCGCGCTCACACACGCACGCTCACACACACAAACGCTCACTCACACACACTCACAGACACACGGTCACACATGTACGCTCACACATGCACACTCACACACGCACGCTCACACACACACACGCTCACACACACACTCACACACGCACGCACACACACACACGCTCACAGACACACGGTCACACATGCACGCTCAGACACGCACACACACTCACACACACGCTCACACACGCACACTCACACACACAAGCTCACACACGCACACTCACACACGCCCTCACACACACAGATGCGCGCTCACACATACATACATACAGACACACGCTCAAACACACACGCTCACACATGCACGCTCACACATGCATACATACATACACACACTCACACACGCACGCTCACACACACACTCACACACGCATACTCACACACACGCTCACACACGCACGCTCACACACATACGCACGCTCACACACACACGCAGGCTCACACTCGCTCACACACATGCACGCTCACACACACACGCACACTCACACACGCACACACACACACACACGCATGCACGCTCACAAACGTTCACACAAACGCTCACACACGCACGCTCACACACACAAACGCTCACTCACACACACACGCACGCACGCATGCTCACACACACACGGTCACACATGCACGCTCACACATGCACACTCACACACACGCATGCTCACACACACACGCTCACACACAAAAACGCTCACACACACACACACGCACGCTCACTCACACACACACACACACGCTCACACACGCACGCTCACTCACACGTACGCTCACACACACAAACGCTCACTCACACACGCACGCTCACTCACACACACACGCTCACACACACGCTCACACACGCACGCACACACATGCACGCTCACACGCGCACACACACTCACACACACACGCTCACACACGCACACTCACACACACGAGCTCACACACAGATGCGCGCTCACACATACATACATACAGACACACGCTCAAACACACACACGCTCACACATGCATATATACATACACACACTCACACACGCACGCACACACATACATACGTACATACAAACATACAGACACTCACACACGCATGCTCACACACGCACGCTCACACACACACGCAGGCTCACACACACACATGCACGCTCACGCATACATACATACAAACATAAACACGCTCACACACGCATGCTCACACACACGTTCACACACATGCTCACACACGCACGCTCACAGACACAAACGCTCACTCACACACACACGCTCACTCACACACACACGCTCACACACACGCTCACACACGCACGCTCACTCACACACACACGCTCACACACACAAACGCTCACTCACACACACACGCACGCACGCACGCACGCACGCTCACTCACACACACACGCTCACACACACACGCACACACACGCATGCTCACACACACGCTCACACACACACTCACACACGCACGCTCACACACGCATGCTCACACACACACGCTCACACACACGCTCACACACGTACGCTCACACACACAAACGGTCACACACACACGCACGCTCACTCACACACACACGCTCACACACACACGCTCACACATGCACGCTCACACACGCACACACACTCACACACACACGCTCACACACGCACACTCACACACACGCGCTCACACACAGATGCGCGCTCACACATACATACATACAGACACACGCTCAAACACACACACGCTCACACATGCATATATACATACACACACTCACACACGCACGCGCACACATACATACGTACATACAAACATACAGACACTCACACACGCCTGCTCACACACGCACGCTCACACACACACGCAGGCTCACACACACACATGCACGCTCACGCATACATACATACAAACATAAACACGCTCACACACGCATACTCACACACACGTTCACACACATGCTCACACACGCACGCTCACAGACACAAACGCTCACTCACACACACACGCTCACTCACACACACACGCTCACACACACGCTCACACACGCACGCTCACTCACACACACACGCTCACACACACAAACGCTCACTCACACACACACGCACGCACGCACGCTCACGCACGCTCACTCACACACACACGCTCACACACACACGCACACACACGCATGCTCACACACACGCTCACACACACACTCACACACGCACGCTCACACACGCATGCTCACACACACACGCTCACACACACGCTCACACACGTACGCTCACACACACAAACGGTCACACACACACGCACGCTCACTCACACACACACGCTCACACAAACGCTCACACACGCACGCACACACACGCACGCTCACACACACATGCTCACACACACACGCTCACACATGCACACACACTCACACACACACGCTCACACACGCACACTCACACACGCTCACTCACACACACACACTCACACACACACTCACACACGCACGCTCACTCACACACACACGCTCACACACACAAACGCTCACTCACACACACACGCACGCACGCTCACGCACGCTCACTCACACACACACGCTCACACACACACGCACACACACGCATGCTCACACACACGCTCACACACACACTCACACACGCATGCTCACACACACACGCTCACACACACGCTCACACACGTACGCTCACACACACAAACGGTCACACACACACGCACGCTCACTCACACACACACGCTCACACACACGCTCACACACGCACGCACACACACGCACGCTCACACACACGCTCACACATGCACACACACTCACACACACACGCTCACACACGCACGCTCACTCACACACACACGCTCACACACACAAACGCTCACTCACACACACACGCACGCACGCACGCACGCACGCACGCTCACACACACACGCACGCTCACTCACACACACACGCTCACACACACACGCACACACACGCATGCTCACACACACGCTCACACACACACTCACACACGCATGCTCACACACGCACACTCACACACACAAGCTCACACACGCACACTCACACACGCGCTCACACACAGATGCGCGCTCACAGATACATACATACAGACACACGCTCAAACACACACACGCTCACACATGCATATATACATACACACACTCACACACGCACGCGCACACATACATACGTACATACAAAATTACACACACTCACACACGCATGCTCACACACGCACGCTCACACACACACGCAGGCTCACACACACACATGCACGCTCACACATACATACATACAAACAAACACACACTCACACACCCACGCTCACACACGCATGCTCACACACACGTTCACACGCACGCTCACACACGCACGCTCACAGACACAAACGCTCACTCACACACACACGCACGCACGCACGCATGCTCACACACACACGGTCACACACGCACGCTCACACATGCACGCTCACACATGCACACTCACAAACGCACGCTCACATACACAAATGCTCACACACTCACGTTCACACACACACGGTCACACATGCACGCTCACACATGCACGCTCACACATACATACATACAGACACACACTCACACACGCACGAGCACACATACATACGTACATAAAAACATACACACACGCACGTTCACACACACACACGCTCACAAACACACGCACGCTAACACACACAAACACGCGCACGCTCACACACACACACACACACGCTCACACACACACGCACACTTACTCACACACACACGCTCACACACACACGCTCACACACACACACTCACACACGCACGCTCACACACGCATGCTCACACACACACGCTCACACACACGCTCACAGACGCACGCTCACACACACAAATGCTCACACACACACACGTACGCTCACACACACAAACGCTCACACACACACGCACGCTCACTCACACGTACACGCTCACACACACGCTCACTCACACACGAACACGCACGCTCACACACACACGCTCACACACACACGCTCACACACGCGCGCACACACACGCACGCTCACACACACACACACGCTCACACACACACGCTCACACATGCACGCTCAGACACGCACACACACACGATCACACACGCACACTCACACACACAAGCTCACACACGCACACTCACACACACACGATCACACACACAGATGCGCGCTCACACATACATACATACATACACACACTCACACACTCACACACGCACGCGCACACATACATACGTACATACAAACATACACACACTCACACACTCACACACGCATGCTCACACACACGTTCACACACACGCTCACACACGCACGCTCACACACACAAACGCTCACTCACACACACGCACGCACGCATGCTCACACACAAACGGTCACACATGCACGCTCACACATGAACACTCACACACGCACGCTCACACACACAAATGCTCACACAAACACACGCATGCTCACACACTCACGTTCACACACACGCTCACACACACACGCTCACACACTCACGTTCACACACACGCTCACACACGCACGCTCACACACACAAATGCTCACTCACTCACACACGCACGCTCACACACGCATGCTCACACACACACGCTCACACACGCGCACTCACACACAAAAACGCTCACACACACACACACGTACGCTCACTGACACACACACGCTCACACACACACGCACACACACGCACGCACGCTCACACACGCATGCTCACACACACACGCTCACACACAAAAACGCTCACACGCACACACACGCACGCTCACACACGCACACTCACACACACATGCTCACACACGCACGGTCACACACACACGCAGCTTCACACTCGCTCACACACACGCACGCTCACACACACACATGCACGCTCACACAAACATACATACAAACATACACACACTCACACACGCATGCTCACACACGCACGCTCACACACACACGCACGCTCACACACACACACACACGCTCACACACAAAAACGCTCACACACACACACACGCACGCTCACTCACACACACACACACACACGCTCACACACACACGCTCACACACTCACGTTCACACACACGCTCACACACGCACGCTCACACACACAAATGCTCACTCACTCACACACGCACGCTCACACACACACATGCACGCTCACACAAACATACATACAAACATACACACACTCACACACGCATGCTCACACACGCATGCTCACACACACACGCTCACACACACGCTCACACACACGCTCACACGCACACTCACACACACAAACGTTCACTCACACACACACACACATGCACGCTCACACAAACATACATACAAACATACACACACTCACACAGCCACGCTCACACACACACGGTCACACATGCACGCTCACACATGCACACTCACACACGCACGCTCACACACACAAATGCTCACACAAACACACGCACGCTCACACATGCATGCTCACACACACACGCTCACACACAAAAACGCTCACACACACACACACGCACGCTCACTCACACACACACACACACGCTCACACACGCTCACACACGCACGCTCACTCACACGTACGCTCACACACACAAACGCTCACTCACACACGCACGCTCACTCACACACACACGCTCACACACACGCTCACACACGCACGCACACACACGCACGGACACACACGCACGCTCACACACACACGCGCACACACACACGCTCACACACACAAACGCTCACACACACACGCACGCTCACTCACACACACACGCTCACACACACGCTCACACACGCACGCTCACTCACACACACACGCTCACACACACAAACGCTCACTCACACACGCACGCACGCACGCACGCCCGCTCACGCACGCTCACTCACACACACACGCTCACACACACACGCACACACACGCACGCTCACACACACGCTCACACACACACTCACACACGCACGCTCACACACGCATGCTCACACACACACACGCTCACACACACGCTCACACACGTACGCTCACACACACAAACGCTCACACACACACGCACGCTCACTCACACACACACGCTCACACACACGCTCACACACGCACGCACACACACGCACGCTCACACACACACGCTCACACATGCACGCTCACACACGCACACACACTCACACACACTCACACACGCACACTCACACACACGAGCTCACACACAGATGCGCGCTCACACATACATACATACAGACACACGCTCAAACACACACACGCTCACACATGCATATATACATACACACACTCACACACGCACGCGAACACATACATACGTACATACAAACATACAAACACTCACACACGCATGCTCACACACGCACGCTCACACACACACGCAGGCTCACACACACACATGCACGCTCACGCATACATACATACAAACATAAACACGCTCACACACGCATGCTCACACACACGTTCACACACATGCTCACACACGCACGCTCACAGACACAAACGCTCACTCACACACACACGCTCACTCACACACACACGCTCACACACACGCTCACACACGCACGCTCACTCACACACACACGCTCACACACACAAACGCTCACTCACACACACACGCACGCACGCACGCACGCTCACTCACACACACACGCTCACACACACAAACGCTCACTCACACACACACGCACGCACGCACGCACGCTCACTCACACACACACGCTCACACACACACGCACACACACGCATGCTCACACACACGCTCACACACACACTCACACACGCACGCTCACACACGCATGCTCACACACACACGCTCACACACACGCTCACACACGTACGCTCACACACACAAACGGTCACACACACACGCACGCTCACTCACACACACGCTCACACACACACGCTCACACATGCACGCTCACACACGCACACACACTCACACACACACGCTCACACACGCACACTCACACACACGAGCTCACACACAGATGCGCGCTCACACATACATACATACAGACACACGCTCAAACACACACACGCTCACACATGCATATATACATACACACACTCACACACGCACGCGCACACATACATACGTACATACAAACATACAGACACTCACACACGCATGCTCACACACGCACGCTCACACACACACGCAGGCTCACACACACACATGCACGCTCACGCATACATACATACAAACATAAACACGCTCACACACGCATGCTCACACACACGTTCACACACATGCTCACACACGCACGCTCACAGACACAAACGCTCACTCACACACACACGCTCACTCACACACACACGCTCACACACACGCTCACACACGCACGCTCACTCACACACACACGCTCACACACACAAACGCTCACTCACACACACACGCACGCACGCACGCTCACGCACGCTCACTCACACGCTCACACACACACGCACACACACGCATGCTCACACACACGCTCACACACACACTCACACACGCACGCTCACACACGCATGCTCACACACACACGCTCACACACACGCTCACACACGTACGCTCACACACACAAACGGTCACACACACGCTCACACACACGCTCACACACGTACGCTCACACACACAAACGGTCACACACACACGCACGCTCACTCACACACACACGCTCACACACACACGCTCACACATGCACGCTCACACACGCACACACACTCACACACACACGCTCACACACGCACACTCACACACACGAGCTCACACACAGATGCGCGCTCACACATACATACATACAGACACACGCTCAAACACACACACGCTCACACATGCATATATACATACACACACTCACACACGCACGCGCACACATACATACGTACATACAAACATACAGACACTCACACACGCATGCTCACACACGCACGCTCACACACACACGCAGGCTCACACACACACATGCACGCTCACGCATACATACATACAAACATAAACACGCTCACACACGCATGCTCACACACACGTTCACACACATGCTCACACACGTACGCTCACAGACACAAACGCTCACTCACACACACACGCTCACTCACACACACACGCTCACACACACGCTCACACACGCACGCTCACTCACACACACACGCTCACACACACAAACGCTCACTCACACACACACGCACGCACGCACGCTCACGCACGCTCACTCACACACACACGCTCACACACACACGCACACACACGCATGCTCACACACACGCTCACACACACACTCACACACGCACGCTCACACACGCATGCTCACACACACACGCTCACACACACGCTCACACACGTACGCTCACACACACAAACGGTCACACACACACGCACGCTCACTCACACACACACGCTCACACAAACGCTCACACACGCACGCACACACACGCACGCTCACACACACACGCTCACACACACACGCTCACACATGCACACACACTCACACACACACGCTCACACACGCACACTCACACACGCTCACTCACACACACACGCTCACTCACACACACACGCTCACACACACGCTCACACACGCACGCTCACTCACACACACACGCTCACACACACAAACGCTCACTCACACACACACGCACGCACGCACGCACGCTCACGCACGCTCACTCACACACACACGCTCACACACGTACGCTCACACACACAAACGGTCACACACACACGCACGCTCACTCACACACACACGCTCCCACACGCACGCACACACACGCACGCTCACACACACGCTCACACATGCACGCTCACTCACACACACACACTCACACACACAAACGCTCACTCACACACACACGCACGCACGCACGCACGCACGCTCACACACACACGCACGCTCACTCACACACACACGCTCACACACACACGCACACACACGCATGCTCACACACACGCTCACACACACACTCACACACGCATGCTCACACACGCACACTCACACACACAAGCTCACACACGCACACTCACACACACACGCAGGCTCACACACACACATGCACGCTCACACATACATACATACAAACAAACACACACTCACACACCAACGCTCACACACGCATGCTCACACACACGTTCACACGCACGCTCACACACGCACGCTCACAGACACAAACGCTCACTCACACACGCTCACACATGCACACACACTCACACACACACGCTCACACACGCACGCTCACTCACACACACACACTCACACACACAAACGCTCACTCACACACACACGCACGCACGCACGCACGCTCACACACACACGCACGCTCACTCACACACACACGCTCACACACACACGCACACACACGCATGCTCACACACACGCTCACACACACACTCACACACGCATGCTCACACACGCACACTCACACACACAAGCTCACACACGCACACACACACGCACACACACGCACGCTCACACACACACACGCAGGCTCACACACACACATGCACGCTCACACATACATACATACAAACAAACACACACTCACACACCCACGCTCACACACGCATGCTCACACACACGTTCACACGCACGCTCACACACGCACGCTCACAGACACAAACGCTCACTCACACACACACGCACGCACGCATGCTCACACACACACGGTCACACATGCACGCTCACACATGCACACTCACAAACGCACGCTCACATACACAAATGCTCACACACTCACGTTCACACACGCGCTCACGCACGCACACTCACACATACATACATACAGACACACACTCACACACGCACGAGCACACATACATACGTACATACAAACATACACACACGCACGTTCACACACACACACGCTCACAAACACACGCACGCTAACACACACAAACACGCGCACGCTCACACACACACACACACACGCTCACACACACACACGCACACTTACTCACACACACACGCTCACACACACACGCTCACACACACACACTCACACACGCACGCTCACACACGCATGCTCACACACACACGCTCACACACACGCTCACAGACGCACGCTCACACACACAAATGCTCACACACACACACGTACGCTCACACACACAAACGCTCACACACACACGCACGCTCACTCACACGTACACGCTCACACACACGCTCACTCACACACGAACACGCACGCTCACACACACACGCTCACACACACACGCTCACACACGCGCGCACACACACGCACGCTCACACACACACACACGCTCACACACACACGCTCACACATGCACGCTCAGACACGCACACACACACGATCACACACGCACACTCACACACACAAGCTCACACACGCACACTCACACACACACGGTCACACACACAGATGCGCGCTCACACATACATACATACATACACACACTCACACACTCACACACGCACGCGCACACATACATACGTACATACAAACATACACACACTCACACACTCACACACGCATGCTCACACACACGTTCACACACACGCTCACACACGCACGCTCACACACACAAACGCTCACTCACACACACGCACGCACGCATGCTCACACACAAACGGTCACACATGCACGCTCACACATGAACACTCACACACGCACGCTCACACACACAAATGCTCACACAAACACACGCATGCTCACACACTCACGTTCACACACACGCTCACACACGCACGCTCACACACACAAATGCTCACTCACTCACACACGCACGCTCACACACGCATGCTCACACACACACGCTCACACACGCGCACTCACACACAAAAACGCTCACACACACACACGTACGCTCACTGACACACACACGCTCACACACACACGCACACACACGCACGCACGCTCACACACGCATGCTCACACACACACGCTCACACACAAAAACGCTCACACACACACACACGCACGCTCACTCACACACACACACACACGCTCACACACGCACGCTCACTCACACGTACGCTCACACACACAAAAGCTCACACACACACGCACTCTCACTCACACACACACGCACGCACACACACGCACGCTCACACACACACGCTCACACACACACGCTCACACATGCACGCTCACACACACAAACGCTCACACACACACGCACGCTCACTCACACACACGCTCACACACACAAACGCTCACACACACACGCACGCTCACTCACACGCACACGC
Source organism: Conger conger (assembly GCF_963514075.1). NCBI lineage: Eukaryota > Metazoa > Chordata > Actinopteri > Anguilliformes > Congridae > Conger > Conger conger. Next base: position 2,230,675 of record NC_083778.1, on the reverse strand, counting down.
TCACACACACGCTCACACACACACGCACACGCACGCTCACACACACACGCTCACACACACACGCTCACACACGCGCGCACACACACGCACGCTCACACACAAACACACGCTCACACACGCACGCTCACACACACACGCTCACACACACACGCTCACACATGCACGCTCACACACACAAACGCTCACACACACACGCACGCTCACTCACACACACGCTCACACACACAAACGCTCACACACACACGCACGCTCACTCACACGCACACGCTCACACACACGCTCACACACACACGCACACGCACGCTCACACACACACGCTCACACACACACGCTCACACACGCGCGCACACACACGCACGCTCACACACACACACACGCTCACACACACACGCTCACACATGCACGCTCAGACACGCACACACACACGATCACACACGCACACTCACACACACAAGCTCACACACGCACACTCACACACACACGATCACACACACAGATGCGCGCGCACACATACATACGTACATACAAACATACACACACTCACACACTCACACACGCATGCTCACACACACGTTCACACACACGCTCACACACGCACGCTCACACACACAAACGCTCACTCACACACACGCACGCACGCATGCTCACACACAAACGGTCACACATGCACGCTCACACATGCACACTCACACACGCACGCTCACACACACAAATGCTCACACAAACACACGCATGCTCACACACTCACGTTCACACACACGCTCACACACGCACGCTCACACACACAAATGCTCACTCACACACACACGCACGCTCACACACGCATGCTCACACACACACGCTCACACACGCGCACTCACACACAAAAACGCTCACACACACACACGTACGCTCACTGACACATACACGCTCACACACACACGCACACACACGCACGCACGCTCACACACGCATGCTCACACACACACGCTCACACACAAAAACGCTCACACACACACACACGCACGCTCACTCACACACACACACACACGCTCACACACGCACGCTCACTCACACGTACGCTCACACACACAAAAGCTCACACACACACGCACTCTCACTCACACGCTCACACACACGCTCACACACGCACGCACACACACGCACGCTCACACACACACGCTCACACACACACGCTCACACATGCACGCTCACACACACAAACGCTCACACACACACGCACGCTCACTCACACACACGCTCACACACACGCTCACACACGCACGCTCACTCACACACACACGCTCACACACACAAACGCTCACTCACACACACACGCACGCACGCTCGCACACACACACACGCTCACACACACACGCACACACACTCACGCACACACACATGCTCACACACACACGCTCACACACACGCTCACACACGTACGCTCACACACACGTACGCTCACACACACAAACGCTCACACACACACGCTCACACATGCACGCTCACACACGCACACACGCTCACACATGCACGCTCACACACGCACACACACTCACACACGCATGCTCACACACGCACGCTCACACACACACGCAGGCTCACACTCGCTCACACACACGCACGCTCACACACACACATGCACGCTCACACATACATACATACAAACATACACACACTCACACACCCACACTCACACACGCATGCTCACACACACGTTCACACACACGCTCACACACGCACGCTCACACACACAAACGCTCACTCACACACACACGCACACACACACGCTCACACACACACGGTCACACATGCACGCTCACACATGCACACTCACACACGCACGCTCACACACACAAATGCTCACACAAACACACGCATGCTCACACACTCACGTTCACACACACGCTCAAACACGCACGCTCACACACACAAATGCTCACTCACACACACACGCACGCTCACACACGCATGCTCACACACACACGCGCGCTCACACACAAAAACGCTCACACACACACACGTACGCTCACTCACACACACACGCTCACACACACACACACGCTCACACACACACACACACGCACGGTCACACACGCATGGTCACACACACGTATGCTCACACACACGCACACTCACACACACACATGCACTCTCACACATACATACATACAAACATACACACACTCACACACGCACGCTCACACACACACGCACGCTCACACACGCACACACACACACACACACACGCTCACACACACACGCACACACACGCACGTTCACACACACACGCTCACACACATGCTCACACACGCACGCTCACACACAAAAACGCTCACTCACACACACACGCACGCACGCACGCTCACTCACACACACACACACACGCTCACACACACAAACGCTCACTCACACGTACGCTCATACACACAAACGCTCACACACACACACACACACGCACGCTCACTCACACACACACACACACGCTCACACACACAAATGCTCACACACACGTACGCTCATACACACACACGCTCACACTCACACACACACGCACGCACGCACGCTCACACACACAAATGCTCACACAAACACACGCATGCTCACACACTCACGTTCACACACACGCTCAAACACGCACGCTCACACACACAAATGCTCACTCACACACACACGCAGGCTCACACACACGTATGCTCACACACACGCACGCTCACACACACACATGCACGCTCACACATACATACAAACAAACATACACACACTCACACACGCATGCTCACACACGCACGCTCACACACACATGCAGGCTCACACACACACATGCACGCTCACACATACATACAAACAAACATACACACACTCACACACGCATGCTCACACACGCACGCTCACACACACATGCAGGCTCACACACACACACGCACGCTCACACACACAAACGCTCACACACACACGCACGCACACATGCTCACACACACACGGTCACACATGCACACTCACACATGCACACTCACAAACGCACGCTCACACACACAAAGGCTGACACAAACATACGCATGCTCACACACTCACGTTCACACACACGCTCACATACGCACGCTCACTCACACGCACGCTCACACACGCATGCTCACACACACACGCTCACACACGCGCACTCACACACAAAAACGCTCACACACACACACGTACGCTCACTGACACACACACGCTCACACACACACGCACACACACGCACGCACGCTCACACACGCATGCTCACACACACACGCTCACACACAAAAACGCTCACACATACACACACGCACGCTCACTCACACACACACACACACACGCTCACACACGCACGCTCACTCACACGTACGCTCACACACACAAAAGCTCACACACACACGCACTCTCACTCACACACACACGCTCACACACACGCTCACACACGCACGCACACACACGCACGCTCACTCACACACACGCTCACACACACGCTCACACACGTACGCTCACGCACGCTCACTCACACACACACGCTCACACACACAAACGCTCACTCACACACACACGCACGCATGCTCACACACGCTCACACACACGCTCACACACGCACGCACACACACGCACGCTCACACACACACGCTCACACACACACGCTCACACACGCACGCTCACACACACACATGCACGCTCACACACACATACATACAAACATACAAACACTCACACACGCACGCTCACACACGCATGCTCACACACACGTTCACACACACGCTCACACACGCACGCTCACACACACACATGCACGCTCACACATACATACATACAAACATACACACACTCACACACCCACGCTCACACACGCATGCTCACACACACGTTCACACACACGCTCACACACGCACGCTCACAGACACAAACGCTCACTCACACACGCACGCTCACACACGCATGCTCACACACACACGCTCACACACAAAAACGCTCACACACACACACACGCACGCTCACTCACACACACACGCTCACACGCACGCTCACACACACACGCTCACACAAACACGCTCACACATGCAAGCTCACACACACAAACGCTCACACACACACGCACGCTCACTCACACACACGCTCACACACACGCTCACACACGTATGCTCACACACACGTACGCTCACACACACAAACGCTCACACACACACGCACGCTCACTCACACGCACGCACACACACGCACGCTCACACACGCACGCACACACACGCACGCTCACACACACGCTCACACACACACGCTCACACATGCACGCTCACACACACAAACGCTAACACACACACGCACGCTCACTCACACACACACGCTCACACACACGCTCACACACGCACGCTCACACACGCACGCACACACACGCTCACACACACAAACGCTCACTCACACACACACGCTCACACACACGCACACACACGCACGGTCACACACACGCTCACACACACGTTCACACAAACGCTCACACACGCACGCTCACAGACACAAACGCTCACTCACACACGCTCACAGACACAAACGCTCACTCACACACGCACGCACGCATGCTCACACACACACGCTCACACACACAAACGCTCTCTCACAGACACACGCACGCACCCTCACACACACACGCTCACACACACACGGTCACACATGCACGCTCACACACACACGCTCACACACACACGCAGGCTCACACTCGCTCACACACACGCACGCTCACACACACATGCAGGCTCACACATACATACATACAAACATACACACACTCACACACGCATGCTCACACACGCACGCTCACACACACATGCAGGCTCACACACACACATGCACGCTCACACATACATACATACAAACATACACACACTCACACACCCACACTCACACACGCATGCTCACACACACGTTCACACACACGCTCACACACGCACGCTCACAGACACAAACGCTCACACACACACACGCACACATGCTCACACACGCACGCTCACACACACAAATACTCACTCACACACGCACGCTCACACACGCATGCTCACACACACACACGCACGCACACAAAAACGCTCACACACACACACAAACGCTCACACACACACGCACGCTCACACACGCATGCTCACACACACACACGCTCACACACAAAAACGCTCACACACACACACACACACGCTCACACACACACGCACGCTCACACACACACGGACGCTCACACACACACAAGCACGCTCACACGCTCACACACACACGCTCACACACAAAAACGCTCACACACACA
>NC_083778.1:2220400-2222900 GCF_963514075.1 Conger conger | reverse complement strand
CACACGCATGCTCACACACACATGCTCACACACACACGCTCACACACAAAAACGCTCACACATACACGTACGCTCACTGACACACACACGCTCACACACACACGCACGCTCACACACACGCTCACACACACACACACACACGTACGCTCACACACGCATGCTCACACACACGTACGCTCACACACACACGCTCACACACACGCTCACACACACACACACGCACGCTCACACACACGCTCACACACGCTCACACACGTACGCTCACACACACAAACGCTCACACACACACGCACGCTCACTCACACACACACGCTCACACACACGCTCACACACACACACACGCACGCTCACACACACGCTCACACGCACGCTCACACACACGCACACACGCACACACACTCACACACACACGCTCACACACGCACACAGGCTCACACTCGCTCACACACACGCGCGCTCACACACACACATGCACGCTCACACACACACGCACACACACGCATGCTCACACACACGCACACACACACACACTCACACACGCATGCTCACACACGCATGCTCACACACACACGCTCACACACACGCAGCCTCACACTCGCTCACACACACACATGCTCACACACACGCACACACACGCATGCTCACACACACGCACACACACACACACTCACACACGCATGCTCACACACGCATACTCACACACGCACGCTCACACACACACGCAGGCTCACACACACACATGCACGCTCACACATACATACATACAAACATACACACACTCACACACCCACACTCACACACGCATGCTCACACACACGTTCACACACACGCTCACACACGCACGCTCACACACACAAACGCTCACTCACACACACACGCACACACACATGCTCACACACACACGGTCACACATGCACACTCACACATGCACACTCACACACGCACGCTCACACACACAAATGCTCACACAAACACACGCATGCTCACACACTCACGTTCACACACACGCTCACACACGCACGCTCACACACACAAATGCTCACTCACACACACAAGCACGCTCATACACGCATGCTCACACACACACGCTCACACACGCGCGCTCACAGACACAAACGCACACACACACACGTACACTCACTCACACACACACACTCACACACACACGCACGCTCACACACACGCTCACACGCACGCACACACACGCACGCTCACACACACGCTCACACACACACGCACGCTCACACACACACACACGCTCACACACACGCTCACACGCACGCTCACACACGCACACTCACACACACACGCAGGCTCACACTCGCTCACACACACGCACGCTCACACACACACGTACGCTCACTCACACACATGCACGCACGCGCACACATACATACATACAAACATACACACACTCACACACCCACGCTCACACACGCATGCTCACACACACGTTCACACACACGCTCACACACGCACGCTCACACACACAAACGCTCACTCACACACACACGCACGCACGCATGCTCACACACACATGCTCACACACACAGATGCGCGCTCACACATACATACATACAGACACACGCTCAAACACACACACTCACACATGCACGCACATGCACGCACACACGCTCACACACGCACGCTCACACACACACGCTCACACACACACGCTCACACACGCGCGCTCACACACACGCGCTCACACACACAGATGCGCGCTAACACATACAAACATACACACACACACGCATGCTCACACACGCACGCTCACACACACACGCTCACAGACACAAACGCTCACTCACACACACGCACACACACACGCTCACACACACGCACGCTCACACATGCTCACTCACACACGCTCACTCACTCACGCACACTCACACATGCACGCACATGCACGCACACACGCTCACACAGGCACGCTCACACAAACACGCTCACACACACAGATGCGCGCTAACACATACATACATACACACTCACACACACGCTCAAACACACACAAGCTCACACATGCACGCTCACACACACACACGCATGCTCACACATACGTACATACATACACACACTCACACACGCACGCGCACACATACATACATACATACAAACATACACACACTCACACTCGCACGCTCACACACACATGCTCACACACACACGCACAAACGTACGCTCACACACACACACACACAAACGCACGCTCACACATGCTCACACAAACACGAACGCTCACACACGCACGCTCACACACACACTCACACTCTCAAGCGCACACACACACACAAACACACTCACACACGCACGCTCACACACGTTCACACACACACGCACACTCACACACTCACGCTTACAGACACACACACACACACTCACTAACTCACACTTACAGACACACGCACGCTCACACACACGTACATAGAAATACACAGTCAAACACGAACGCTCACACACACACACACACACGTTCACACACACACACGCTCACAAA
>NC_083778.1:2207900-2215400 GCF_963514075.1 Conger conger | reverse complement strand
ACACACACACATACGCCCCCCCCAAAAACCCCTCCGCCCCACACACACACACATACAGACACATACCCCTCCCCACACACACACACATACGCCCCCCCACACACACACACCGACACACACATACCCCTCCACCTCACACACACACACACCTCCGCCCCACACACACACACCCCTCCACCCCACACACACACACATACCCCTCTGCCCCACACACACACACCCCTCCACCCCACACACTCACACATACCCCCGCCACACACACACACACATCCACACACAGACATACCCCCCCCCCCCACACACACACACACATACCCCTCCGGCCCAAACACACACACATACCGCCCCCACACACCCCTCCACCCCACACACACACACATACCGCCGGCACAAACCCCTCCGCCCCACACACACACACACACACACACACACAAACCCCTCCGCCCCACACACACACAGACACACACATATACCCCCCCACACACACACATACCCCTCCACCCCACGCACACACACACACATACCCCTCCGCCCCACACACACACACCAACAAACACATACGCCCCCGCCCCATACACCCCTCCGCCCCACACACACACACACACCCCTCCCCCCCACACCCCTCCCCCCACACCCCTCCGCCCCACACACACACACACACACACACACACACATACCCCTCCGCCCCACACACACACAGACACACACACATACCCCCCCACACACACACATACCCCTGCAACCCACGCACACACAAACACATACTCCTCCGCCCCACACACACACACATACAAACACATACCCCTCCGCCCCACACACACATTTACCGCCCCCACACACCCCTCCGCCCCACACACACACACACACACCCACACACACATACCCCTCCGCCCCACACACGGACAACCATACCCACCCCACACACCCCTCCGCCCCACACACACACACACATACCCCTCCCCCTCACACACACAGACACACACACAAACATACGCCCCCCCCATAAACCCCTCCGCCCCACACACACACACAAACCCCTCCGCCCCACACACACACATACCCCTCCGCCCCACACACACACACACACACATACCCCTCCCAAAACCCCCCCCCCCCACGCACACTCACACATACCCCCCCCACACACACACACACACACATACCCCCCCCACACACACACAGACACACACACATACCCCCCCCACACACACACACACACACACCCCTCCCACACACACACACACCCCTCCACCCCACGCACACACACACACACATACCCCTCCGCCCCACACACACTCACCAACAAACACATACGCCCCCGCCCCATACACCCCTCCCCCCCACACACACACCCCCCACACACACAAACATCCACATACACACACACACATACCCCCCCTCCACACACACACACACACACACACATACCCCCCCTCCACACACACACACACACACACACACACACACACATACCCCTCCGCCCCATACACACACACATACCCCTCCGCCCCACACACACATACACATACCCCCCACCCACACACACACATACGCCCTCCCCCCACACACACACACACACACACACACACACACATACCCTTCCGCCCCACACACACATACACACACACACACACACATACCCCCCCTCCACACACACACACACACACACACATACCCCTCCGCCCCACACACACATACACATATCCCTCCGCCCACACACACACACACACGTACCCCTCTGCCCCACACACACACACACACACACACAAACCCCTCCGCCCCACACACACACAGACACACACACATACCCCCCCACACACACACATACCCCTCCACCCCACGCACACACACACACATACCCCTCCGCCCCACACACACACACCAACAAACACATACGCCCCCGCCCCATACACCCCTCCGCCCCACACACACACACACACCCCTCCCCCCCACACCCCTCCCCCCACACCCCTCCGCCCCACACACACACACACACACACACACACACATACCCCTCCGCCCCACACACACACAGACACACACACATACCCCCCCACACACACACATACCCCTGCAACCCACGCACACACAAACACATACTCCTCCGCCCCACACACACACACATACAAACACATACCCCTCCGCCCCACACACACATTTACCGCCCCCACACACCCCTCCGCCCCACACACACACACACACACCCACACACCCCTCCGCCCCACACACGGACAACCATACCCACCCCACACACCCCTCCGCCCCACACACACACACACATACCCCTCCCCCTCACACACACAGACACACACACAAACATACGCCCCCCCCATAAACCCCTCCGCCCCACACACACACACAAACCCCTCCGCCCCACACACACACATACCCCTCCGCCCCACACACACACACACACACATACCCCTCCCAAAACCCCCCCCCCCCACGCACACTCACACATACCCCCCCCACACACACACACACACACACATACCCCCCCCACACACACACAGACACACACACATACCCCCCCCACACACACACACACACACACCCCTCCCACACACACACACACCCCTCCACCCCACGCACACACACACACACATACCCCTCCGCCCCACACACACACACCAACAAACACATACGCCCCCGCCCCATACACCCCTCCCCCCCACACACACACCCCCCACACACACAAACATCCACATACACACACACACATACCCCCCCTCCACACACACACACACACACACACATACCCCCCCTCCACACACACACACACACACACACACACACACATACCCCTCCGCCCCATACACACACACATACCCCTCCGCCCCACACACACATACACATACCCCCCACCCACACACACACATACGCCCTCCCCCCACACACACACACACACACACACACACACACATACCCTTCCGCCCCACACACACATACACACACACACACACACATACCCCCCCTCCACACACACACACACACACACACATACCCCTCCGCCCCACACACACATACACATATCCCTCCGCCCACACACACACACACACGTACCCCTCTGCCCCACACACACATACACACACACATACCCCCCCCCACCCACACACACGCCCCCCCCCACACACACACACCCCCCCCACACACACACACACACACACACACATACCCCTCCGCCACACACACACACATACCCCTCCGCCCCCCACACACACACACAGATACAAACACACACATAGCCCCCCCCACACACACACATACGCCCTCCCCCCCACACACACACACACACACACAGACACACATACCCCTCCGCCCCACACACACACACAAACATACCCCTCCGCCCCAGACACACACACACACATACCCCTCCGCCCCAGACACACACACACACACATACCGCCCCCACACATACCCCTCCACCCCACGCAGACACACACACATACCCCTCCGCCCCACACACACACACACACACACACATACCCCCTTCACACACCCCTCTGCCCCACACACACACACACACACACATATACCCCCCCCACACACACACGCGCCCCCCACACACACACGCGCGCCACACACACGCCCCACACACACACATCCACATACACACACACACCCCTCCGCCCCACACACACACACACACACACACAAACATACCCCTCCGCCCCACACACACAAACACATACCCCTCCGCCCCAAACACACACACACACATACCCCCCCCACACACACGCATACCCCTCCACCCCACGGAGACACACACACATACCCCTCCGCCCCACACACACACACACACACATACCCCCTTCACACACCCCTCCGCCCCATACACACACACACACACACATACCCCCTTCACACACCACTCCGCCCCACACACACACACACACACACATACCCCTCCGCCCCACACACACACACACACACACATACTCCTCTGCCCCACACACACACACATACCCCCCCCCACCCCACGCACAGACACACACATACCCCTCCCCGCCCCACACACACACACACATACGCCCCCCCCATACACCCCTCCGCCCCACACACACACACACACACACACACACACACACACACACATACCCCTCCGCCCCAAACACACACACACATACCCCTCCCCCTCCCCCTCACACACACACACACACACACACACACACACACCTCCGCCCCACACACACACACACACCCCTCTGCCCCACACACACACACACACACACACACACACACATACCCCTCCCAAAAACCCCCCCCACGCCCCACACACACACACCCACACACACACACACCTCCCCCAACCCACGCACACACAAACACATACCCCTCCGCCCCACACACACACACACATACGTCCCCCCCAAAAACCCCTCCGCCCCACACACACACACCCCTCCGCCCCACACACACACACAAACACACATACCCCTCCGCCGCACACACACACACACACACACACACACACACACACACACACACACATACCCCTCCGCCCCACACACGCACAACCATACCCACCCCACACACCCCTCCGCCCCACACACACAGAAACACACCCCCCCCAAACACACACAAACACACAAACACACACACATTCCCCCCCAAACACACACACACACACATACGCCCCCCCCCACACACACCCACACACCCCCCAAACACACGCCCCACACATACACACATCCACATACACACACACACACACACACACATACCCCTCCGCCCCACACACACACACCCTCACACACATACGCCCCCCCCCATTAACCCCTCCGCCCCACACACACACACATACCCCTCCGCCCCACACACACACATACCCCTCCGCCCCACACACGCACACACACACACACACAGACATACCCCTCCCACATACCCCCCCCCACACACACTCACACATACCCCCCCCCCACACACACACACACACACATACACATACATACCCCCCCACACACACACGCGCCCCCCCCCCACACACACACCCCCCACACACATACACATCCACATACACACACACACCCCTCCGCCCCACACACACACACAAACATACCCCTCTGCCCCAGACACACACACACACATACCCCTCCGCCCCAAACACACACACACACACATACCCCCCCCACACACACATACCCCTCCACCCCACGCAGACACACACACATACCCCTCCGCCCTACACACACACACACACACACACACACACACACATAAACCCCCTTCACACACCACTCCGCCCCACACACACACACACATACCCCTCCGCCCCACACACACACCCCCCACACACACACACACACACACATACCCCTCTGCCCCACACACACACACACACACTTTCACACACATACGCCCCCCCCCACACAAACACACCCCCCACACACGCCCCACACACACACACACACACACATCCACACACATCCACATACACACATACCCCTCCGCCCCACACACACACACACACACCCCCCACACACGCCCCACACACACATCCACACAGTCACATACACACACATTCCCCTCCGCCCCACACACACACACACACACACTCACCTACCCCTCCGCCCCACACACACATACACACACACATACCCCCCCCACACACGCGCCCCATACACACGCCCCACACACACACATCCACACACACACACACACACACATACCCCTCCGCCCCACACACGCACAACCATACCCACCCCACACACCCCTCCGCCCCACACACACAGAAACACACCCCCCCCAAACACACACAAACACACAAACACACACACATTCCCCCCCAAACACACACACACACACATACGCCCCCCCCCACACACACCCACACACCCCCCAAACACACGCCCCACACATACACACATCCACATACACACACACACACACACACACATACCCCTCCGCCCCACACACACACACCCTCACACACATACGCCCCCCCCCATTAACCCCTCCGCCCCACACACACACACATACCCCTCCGCCCCACACACACACATACCCCTCCGCCCCACACACGCACACACACACACACAGACATACCCCTCCCACATACCCCCCCCCACACACACTCACACATACCCCCCCCCCACACACACACACACACACATACACATACATACCCCCCCACACACACACGCGCCCCCCCCCACACACACACCCCCCACACACATACACATCCACATACACACACACACCCCTCCGCCCCACACACACACACAAACATACCCCTCTGCCCCAGACACACACACACACATACCCCTCCGCCCCAAACACACACACACACACATACCCCCCCCACACACACATACCCCTCCACCCCACGCAGACACACACACATACCCCTCCGCCCTACACACACACACACACACACACACACACACACAAACCCCCTTCACACACCACTCCGCCCCACACACACACACACATACCCCTCCGCCCCACACACACACCCCCCACACACACACACACACACATACCCCTCTGCCCCACACACACACACACACACTTTCACACACATACGCCCCCCCCCCACACAAACACACCCCCCACACACGCCCCACACACACACACACACATCCACACACATCCACATACACACATACCCCTCCGCCCCACACACACACACACACACCCCCCACACACGCCCCACACACACATCCACACAGTCACATACACACACATTCCCCTCCGCCCCACACACACACACACACACACTCACCTACCCCTCCGCCCCACACACACATACACGCACATACCCCCTTCACACACCCCTCTGCCCCACACACACACACACACACATATACCCCCTTCACACACCCCTCCGCCCCACACACACATACACACACACATACCCCCCCCACACACGCGCCCCATACACACGCCCCACACACACACATCCACATACACACACACACCCCTCCGCCCCACACACATACACACAAACATACCCCTCCGCCCCACACACACACACACATACCCCTCCGCCCCAAACACACACACACACACATACCCCTCCACCCCACGGAGACACACACACATACCCCTCCGCCCCACACACACACACACACATACCCCCTTCACACACCCCTCCGCCCCACACACACACACACACACACACACACACACACATACCCCCTTTACACACCACTCCGCCCCACACACACACACACACACATACCCCTCCGCCCCACACACACACACACCCCCCACACACACACACACACATACCCCTCCCAAAAACCCCCCCCCCCCACGCACACTCACACATATACCCCCCCCACCCCACGCACAGACACACACATACCCCTCCCCGCCCCACACACACATACGCCCCCCCCCATACACCCCTCCGCCCCACACACACACACACACACACACACACACACACACACACACATACCCCTCCGCCCCAAACACACACACACATACCCATCCCCCTCACACACACACACACACCTCCGCCCCACACACACACACACACACCCCTCTGCC
>NC_083778.1:2182900-2202900 GCF_963514075.1 Conger conger | reverse complement strand
ACACACCTTACAGCACATTCACATAAACTAACAGAGCTGTGTGTGTCACACACCTTACAGCACATTCACATCAACTAACAGAGCTGTGTGTGTCACACACCTTACAGCACATTCACATAAACTAACAGAGCTGTGTGTGTCACACACCTTACAGCACATTCACATAAACTAACAGAGCTGTGTGTGTCACACACCTTACAGCACATTCACATAAACTAACAGAGCTGTGTGTGTCACACACCTTACAGCACATTCACATAAACTAACAGAGCTGTGTGTGTCACACACCTTACAGCACATTCACATAAACTAACAGAGCTGTGTGTGTCACACACCTTACAAAACATTCACATAAACTAACAGAGCTGTGTGTGTCACACACCTTACAGCACATTCACATAAACTAACAGAGCTGTGTGTCACACACCTTACAGCACATTCACATAAACTAACAGAGCTGTGTGTGTCACACACCTTACAGCACATTCACATAAACTAACAGAGCTGTGTGTGCCACACACCTTACAGCACATTCACATAAACTAACAGAGCTGTGTGCGTCACACACCTTACAGCACATTCACATAAACTAACAGAGCTGTGTGTGTCACACACCTTACAGCACATTCACATAAACTAACAGACCTGTGTGTCACACACCTTACAAAACATTGACAGTGTTCCCCAAAATGTAAGTAGTTGGCCAAAAATAAAATTTTCTGATGCAATTTGGAGGCTTCTGGTGCATTTTAAAATGTTAAATTAATCTCTAATACATGCCTTTATTCTTAAGCATTTTGTTAAGTTTACGTTCAAATATGCCGACATCACATACTTGTACTGCCATTAAACAGAAATTTCTTCAGAAAATATGGTTGATAACTCGTTTCTAACCCAGCTGCAGCCCTTTTCTCTTATGAGCAGGGGAAGAGATTTAAGGCGCGGTCGAGGCTACAAACAGAGTCAGTTGGCGCCTATCCTAAAAGAGGGAGAGACAAGAGAGAGGAAGAGCCAGCTCCGAACTGGATAGAGGACGGAACGTCTACGCCCTGCCATACCGACCCCACAAACCGCCCCTGAAGGAGACCCCACCTCCCCCAACGGCAAACCCAAAGACCCGGAGTCTGACGCCGGACACGTGAGCCTAATAAAACCCCAATCGTACTTACCCTGTACCTCTGTGCTTCACCCCAGCCCTGACATGGCCCAAGAGGGAAGAAGGAAGGAGGTTCTGGAGCATACTCCGGTCCAGGAAGAACTTGAGTTGATTTTGCCTGAACGGCCCCTTTTATTTCTCCCGTTTTTCCCTACCCTTGCCCTGAGGGGGGGTACTATCACCAATACCCCGAAAAAGATAAAAAGATTAATTTTTCCTGATAACTTCTGACTCCCGTGTCTGGTTTCCAGTTTGACACCACACTATGCATTTATACATCACCCACTACACCTCAGGATCCACCCCGAGGCACCACACTATGCATTTATACATCACCCACTACACCTCAGGATCCACCCTGAGGCACCACACTATGCATTTATACATCACCCACTACACCTCAGGATCCACCCCGAGGCACCACACTATGCATTTATACATCACCCACTACACCTCAGGATCCACCCTGAGGCACCACACTATGCATTTATACATCATCCACTACACCTCAGGATCCACCCCGAGGCACCACACTATGCATTTATACATCACCCACTACACCTCAGGATCCACCCCGAGGCACCACACTATGCATTTATACATCACCCACTACACCTCAGGATCCACCCCGAGGCACCACACTATGCATTTATACATCACCCACTACACCTCAGGATCCACCCCGAGGCACCACACTATGCATTTATACATCACCCACTACACCTCAGGATCCACCCCGAGGCACCACACTATGCATTTATACATCACCCACTACACCTCAGGATCCACCCCGAGGCACCACAACGTCAACAAACATACACATACCCCCCTACACATATACACATAAACACACAAACACACACACACACACACACAGTGCATAAGTCTTAGCAAGGAGCCAACCAAAGTCTGCAGAAGAACTGTGGCAAGTTCTCCAACATGCTTGGAACAACCTCCCTGCTGATTGTCTTATAGAACTGCAGGACAGCGTTGATCTCAGAGAAGTGATGCAGTTTTAACGCCGAAGGGTGGTCACAAAAAATATTGATTTTATTAAGTTTTTAACTATTCTGGCAAATTACAAAAATGTAATGTAAAATGTATAGTGCGTTTATTTAGAACCTTTCATTTAATTATTTTTGAAAGAATCTTACTGAACAGAATGTTATACAGATGCCTCAGACTTTTGCACAGTACTCTACATACATACACATACACAAACCCCCCCCACACACACACACACACACACATATATATACACTCTCACACACACACACACACACACACACACACATACACAATTGGGACACCACGGGATTGAAACGGCCAGTACGCCGGTGCCGGGAGCTGGGGAAGGTTATTAACCATGTCTATTTCCCAATCTCTTACTTAACAGAGCGGCACCTTGGAGGGGAGCGCCGCCCTACAAAAGGAAGTGCTCAAGAACAGAACGGGGCTCAGGATAGAGGAGGAGAGACGCGGAGCTAGTGAATGCTACGGCCATTGAAAGCGCACACCCCCCTACTCAAGAGAGCCGTGGCGGACTTCGCGGAAGACACAAAAGTCTGGATTCACGTGAGCGTGTCATTCTAAAAATACCCCAGCTAACCTGTCCCTCTCCAACTGCAGACGAACTGACTGGCTAGGTGGAGAGGGA
Source organism: Conger conger (assembly GCF_963514075.1). Lineage (NCBI taxonomy): Eukaryota > Metazoa > Chordata > Actinopteri > Anguilliformes > Congridae > Conger > Conger conger. Next base: position 2,200,087 of record NC_083778.1, on the reverse strand, counting down.
GGACTTCCAACGCCGGGGAAACTCGAGGAGTGGACGGCCCCGCCAACGACCAAGACGGATCAACGCAACCGCGGGGATTCCGGCTCTTTTTCGTTTTTCTTTTTTGATGTTCCTGAATTTTTTCTGTTTTTGAGAAAGGACTAAAATTTTTTGTGCAGGACTACTGAGACGTGCCCTGAAGGCACTCATAGAAAATGGATGTATGGATGGGATGGATGGATGGATGGACAAACACTCACATACCCCCCCGACCCCCAACACACATAAACACATACTGTGTCACCACACACACACACATCAAAGGAGGGGTGTTTATCAAAATGGGTGAAATAACTGGATTAAAATTACCCTGTAACATTACTCCTTCTCATGCTTCATGTCTTGTACATTTCTGTTGCCTCATTTATCAAACGTGAGCCAAACAAACTTGACCGTGAATCATTCGGAAATGCATTGACACAAATAATGAGGGATGGATCAAAGCTTTTCACAGTTATTTTAATTTGCAGTGGCAAAATTATTTTAATAAGCCAATTGAATATTCAAATTATTTATCATCTAAAAAACACAATTGGATTCAACATTAAAATGGGTGATTAATTTGGGTAATCCTGATAAATTCATGCTAAACTGGAGTTGAACATGAATTCCATAAAACGCGTAAACAAAGTTTGCTATAAATGAGGCGTACCCGTCATAGCTTAGACAGTCCTCCAGAGTGACATGCGACCAAAAATCTGTCTGCCTGACATTTAGCAGGTCTGTCTCTGTGTGACTGCGGTGCCCGTTACACCTGTCCCCGGCCCTGAAAGGCCCAGCCCAGACCCAACATCATCGGCGGAGGTAACCGCTCCACCACCTGTCTCCCCTGTCCCCGGGAAGATGCCTAATCCTGACCTAACATCTTCATCTGACTCCGAGCCAGAGCCAGAGCAGACCACATACAAAAAGGCCAAAATATACTGCCTTGCGCAAAGAATGGCCTGTCCAATTTCCGTGGCTCAGCTATGACAAAACGGCCAACATTATGCATTGCATTTATTGCAAAGAGTGCGGCCAAATCATGGCTGGGAACAGTGCTTTTGCTGTCGGAGCATCAACGTTCCGAATTGAAACGTTAAAAAAGCACAATGTCTCCAAGAAACACGTCCTGGGCGTGACAGGTGCGTGGCGGGCAGAGGAGCCCCCCTCCCCACAGCGTTTCAGCGCCAGGCAGCGGAAAACCGAAGCAGTGAGGAGTCAGAAATGATAATACAATGTAACACTGCTTAGAATATAGCCAAAGAAGACCTACCGTTTACTAAACTTAAGTCCCAGATCATCCTTATGAAAAGGAACGGGTTAAATGTAAACCCGTTACAGCCATGAAACTGCCTGTGCCCAGTTCATTGGGGTGATCGCAGAAAAAGACGTCTGTACAAATCGCAGATTCAATGTCATTCATGACTGATGGAGAAACAGACATTTCCACTAAGTGTGGGAGTGTGAGATCGTTTAAAGCCGCATCTTGTACAACGGGAGACCGGCCAACATATTATTGGCCACATCGAGGTGGAGCATGGCCATGTTATACAGAGTAACCCCAGCTCAAGTTAAGCAGAAATAAGACATGCAACACATTTAAATAGTCATTATTCAGATTTGAATAATATACGAGTATGATTCAATAAGCATCTACAGGGCCCTAACTATGGAATCTGGCATTTGAAATATTCTGTTTGATTTTTTCAAGATCATTTTCTGTGTTTTAGAGCCATATTGTCCTGTGGATGTTTACATAAAAACTCTTTTATGGCTTTAATGAACAGCGGGCAGATCCAAAACACAATGCAGAAACAGGTAATGGTCAAAAATCCAGGCAGACGGGTACATAAAGGGCACACAGAAGAGTGGTCGGATAACAGGCAGAGTTCAAGAACAGGAAGGAAGTCCACACAGATGAAAGCACACAAAAAAACAAACAAACACAAAGTCCAAAGCCAGGCAGAGATCAAAAACAGGAAATCCAAAATCAGAGCAGACCAGACGGAATTACAGGGGTAGGCATGGGGTACAGGGGGCTAGAACCGGGACAGGAAAATACAGGGACAGACTCAGAATACAGGGTATGGCGAACTAGCGTTGAGCAAACAAAACATCTGTGGCACATATACCAGTCTAACAAGTAGAAACAAGAATCAGGTGTGTGAACTGGGGAACAGATCAGGAACAGGTGAAATAAATGACAAGAGACAGGAAGGAAGTACATATAAGGAGTGGGAGGCGGAGACAACAAATGGAGCACAGGTGAAACAAACAAATGAGTGAATGGAGCAGGAAACAGACTACGGAAAGCACAGAGGTAACAAAAGCTTCAGTCTTCAGTCTGACATTCCACTGCTTAGCCCCATTTTACTCCGCACGCAGCACGGCTCCGGTGTGTATACAGCACCTAGGACACCGCAGAACATTTTACACCGGCTCCATTCCTTTTTATTCCTGTCCTATGTGGCATATACGCAGTGAAGTAAGCCAATTAGAAACAAATTATGTTTACATGTTAGTATGTTTACACCGAATTTTGAAAGAGTCATTTTGAATTTTGAAAGCGTCTTTAATCTTTTCTCGGCCATCTCTTTAAATTGCCTGAAATTTAATTCCTTACTTGGATAAAGGCCCTATATAAATGCCAACCATTTACCAGAAAAGCCTAGCCGAGTCCGGTTGCTTTTCCTGTCGGTCCTCCTTCTTTGTTGATGGAACAGCCTAGACGACGCAAATGAATGCAAACTGCTGACCATGTCATTGTCACAGCCCTTTTTGACTTGCTGCATTAGCACTATAGAAAGGCCAAATTCAAGTTGGTTCTCCACAAAAGTGCAGGGTTTGCAATCTTGCATATGCACCCGACCATCAACTGTTGGAAATATTAAGTTCAAATGTAATACATCATATAATTGTATGGTGTAAGGGTAATTTTCTTAATTGATTCTTAATTGACAATGTGTGTTAACATAAAGACAATCACATGATTACATGTGATAATCAATCACATTAGTGATAATCCTTATTACTATTAGACCACTTTCTGAATTAAGTGCTTACTAGGAGTCTTTCTCTGTCTCTCTCCCAGCAGACAGACAGCCTTTGACCTTAATGTCTCTACTTCTCCTGGAAGGGGGTAGCTAGCACATTCTGCTCTTACCGCAAGGTCAACAAGGGGTATTCAGAAGACAAAATACTGATAAATGTCTTACCGTGTCTGATTCAAATCAGAAAGCCGGTAAGCTTTCTCACTTTGTCATTTCTTTGCAAATAAATACGGAAGTTAAATAGAAGAATAGCTCTTGTGTTTTTACTGGATCTGTTTCATCAGACGATGCTCATCTGTGATATTTTATTTGTGCATGTTAAAAAGGGAATTTTTCCCCGCTCTGTATGCCGAGGAGGATGGGATGGCTAATGTGGTTCTTCCCTATACAGAACAGTCTCGGAGTCTGTGACATGGACAGACAGTGTACACTGCCAGGGGTTATAGTCCCTTGAACCGAAAAACCCACCCCACGAAGGGATTGTAAGTAATCGCCTACGGGGAAGGATGATGGTATCCGGTCCAGTTCTGAGACGTTCATGTGAGGGGTAACCAATACGCGATCCTAAAAAACTAAAGAACACTCAGGTGAGGCCATAGTAAATCACTAAAAGGTACCTCGTTTGACTTGGGGCTGACGGGCCCATCACTCAGGGGGTGATTCAAACACAAGAGCCGGTATGCTCTCTAGAGCCGGTATGCTCTCACTAATACTCTGGGACTGGGTCCCAAGCGCTGATAGAAGTAATAGTTAATAGTTAACTATTAAAATTGATTGGTCTTCATGAGTAAATACGTATAAAAAAATAACTGAGCTCTAAAGTAAATTACCTTGTTGTGTAATATGATATGTTTTGTTGAGAGTGCAAGCTGAAAACAGGCCAGTGTGATAGAGGCGTTGTGTAGCGGGTCTGTGTGTGTGTGCGCGCATGTGTGAAAGTGTCGACATTGGAGACAAATTGTCTTTTAGACTCTGATTAGATCAGGTGAACCTTGAAAAAATTAACAAATAAAAAAGTAATTAAGTTAATTAAGTAGTGGGGTGAGGTAATAACCATGAGCTCAAAGAGTTCAAAGAGGCAAGACCCAGAATTTGCGGGTCCTATGAAAATAATGCATGACAGTAGCAACCACACACCAGTGTATTATCATTTTATACTGTAAAAATGTAATGTATAAATGTAAATGGAAATATGTTTGGATTTGTGGAGAAAAAAAAAAGAAACAATGTTAAGACAGGAAAAGCAGGCTAAGAGGGAAGGAGATGCATCTGCAGTAAAAAATAAGAATATTTTTTTTTACTTTCTTTGTAATTTTTTTTATTCAGTGTTACCTCCTGTTGTGCATTTCAACTGCTCTTTTGATCCAAATTTAGCATAACTCGCCGGCATATACAAAATTGACCTGGACCTAGATTACGCTGCGTATCTGCCAGACCACTATCAGCAACACCCGGCACAGCTGCCCCTGCACCCACCCACCGAGGAGCAGAGTCCAGTGCTGTGAGACCCCCACTTTCCAGCAGTGGGGCTGCGGATAGCGGAGTCAGGCAACAGCCTCAGCACGCCCAGATTCCACGGGAAAGGTCATTTCCACCACGGGTGAACTGCACAGAATGCCCAAACCCCAGAGTGGGTCAGGAAGACCAGGGTCTGACGGTCCTGCAACTCGTCTCTGGAAGCTGTCAGAGTTGCAGGCCGTGTGTGAGGACCTGCAGATCCGAGTCAGGTGGGTGGAGAAGGTTTGGTGAAACTGTTAATGATGTTCTTGAGAGACTTACACAAAAATACGATGCACACAGCGGAATGGAGAAACCTGGAGATAACATGCCAGTCTCACCCCGTACGGAACCCAGCTGACTAACTGCTTCATGGACGGTTTGTGGAAAGAGCTGGCTTCAGCAAAAGGATACTGGACTTTGGGAAACGGCTCCCCAGGGTAATGATCCAAAACCCTGGTGGCTGCCCCGGATGGAATGGCTGGACTCAGATGCCACAGGGCGCTGGTGCTTTCCCGAAATCCTGGCAGCCAAACTGGATTGCAAGGACAATGAAGGTGTGCAGGGCGCATGCACGGGGTGGTGAGTCAGCGGGTTTTCTATATCGAACGCCTGCAAATTCATTACCAATCGGGTTGTTGAAAGTAAATAGGCGAGTATTAGTTATTGTAAATATGGGGGCTGGTCATTCTGTAATAACAGCTAAATTGTGGGGATCAAAGACTCCACCTTGTGGAAAAACTATGGTCAGTCAAGATGCCGGAGGAGGTAATACAACAGAAAAGTTGATAATTCCTTTATTGGTTCAGGATAACAATGCGGGTTCTACTATCATTTTAAAACATGCATTTATATTCTCTCCTGTATGTCTGGTAAACCTGCTTGGCAGAGATATTAGGGTAGGTTGTAGAATGCACAAATGACGGTTTAACAATTGGTAGAATTAACAGTGTAGAAAACTGTACTTCTATGCGTGGGATCTGGACAGATGCCCAGGCACAGCTAAGACCAGGTAAATATGCCAGTGATGGAGGAACTAGGATGTAGCAGAGGATTTGAGAATGTGTAGAAGATTGATGTAAAAGATGTACTGAACAGAAGAAAAAGGGGTTTGAGTACCTTGCTCAGACACAGGACGAAATGAGGCACTGGTGAAAAGCCAGTGAGAATTAAAAGAAAACTGCATGTAGGGAAGGAGTAGAGTTTTTGAAATAAGGAGAAATGGTATGGTGAAACAAAATTGTGTACTAAATTGTTTTTGGTAGGATAAGATTTTTGCATTGTCTGTACAATTGAGCTCAGCACAACAGCCATTTTGTACCATTTTGGGAAGCGTACCCCATGTGTCTCTGCGTAAAGCCTCAAACAAAAAAATGGGAGGACACAGGGCCCTGGGTTAAATTATGTTTGGACTACAGACTGGAAAGAGAGGAGAACTCACAAAATATTCTCCCTCTCTGTGTGTTAATGCACACCAGTTTCCAGATTCTCTGACAACATTCATGCATTGCCTTGTGACACACATGTATTTGCATGTGTCAGACCCAAAACTGAGTGCAATCCCCTCTCAATTGTGGGCCATGCCCAAATATGATGTGGGGCTCATGACTGGGGCTACTCTACTTCAAGTTACCCCTAAAGTCAGAGTACAGGCCATGTAAACGCAAATGTCCTGTTGAAGTTTGATCAAAATTCCCTTATTGAAAACCAGGAATGATGAAGTTTCAGAATACTTTCAGAATCATGTGCAAAAATACCCTTTCCTAAATGTTACTATATATCTATATACTATATTTCAAATGCTGTTTAGTACTACAATAAGCCATAATGCTTGAAGAATCATTATTAATTATGTTAAAATGAATAAGTCAGTCATCATGAGCAATTAGAACTGTATGTCTGTTAAAACACATTGAGCTGCAAAGTATAGTTTGTTTAATGAAAGTGCAGAGAACACTTAATCAGGTGTTTAAAAACCATGGCATTGGATACGGCGTGTTTTGACTGAGTGATGCAGTTCAAGCAATGTGGGTCTTTGCAGATAAATGTTTTGAGTTAGTGATCACCAGCCCAATTTGCCTGCATCATTATATAGGCGAAAGGTTAAGACAGCTCAGCTTTCATGGAGTGACAGAAAATATTAAGGCGGGTCAAGAGAGACAATGTGATGTTATATGACAATTGACTGGTTAGCTATAATGTCTAAAGACTAGGATACTTCCTACTGTTACTTTGGAATTCTCTGATCTCTGGAAGTTCTCTGGAGCACACAGACTCCCTAGATTAATCTGTTTTATTTTAAACTAAAGACTCTGAATATTTCTTCAACGTCATTGCTGCCAAAACAACTTCACCCACGTAAAAGGGACGAGGAGGAAAAGCGACAAAAAAAGATTTCCTCAACATTTGGTGCCGAAACCCGGGATCCAATCTTCTGAAGCGGGACTGCTGACGGCTGATGTTTTTCCCTGAATAGGACCAGTGCGCACAACTCAGATACAGGTAAACTGTCACCTTTTTTATAAAAGACTGTGAGGGCGTTACCCGTGGCCCATCAGCTTTTGGCAGTGCCTGTAAATGAGTGACGGATACCTGTGGGTGAGTTGTGGCTTTTTAAAAAGTGTGATGTTGAAAAGCATGAATGAAGTACAATGATAAGAAATGAGCCTTATAGCTAACCAAAACCCGTGAGAAGTTGTATGGGGCATACTGACGGTTGGTGCAGTGCACGCATGCGGGCGGACAGACTTGTCCATACTGACTCGAGAAACGTGGAATTCTATGTGGAACAGGGACTTAATTTGAAGGCAAAAGACTCCTTTTAGAGGAGCCGTAAATCACCGTGCAGAGGATCGTACATATCACTTCCTATCCCTGAAAAGACCTTAGCGACCCAGAGAGGGGCAAGGCATGGCAGCTGCACAGGTACAGGCCGCATAAGAGAAGTTTTGACGGTATTTTGTAAAATACTTGAAATGAAATAAAAATATGTACCGACAACATTTTAATCAATGGAGAATTGAGTCGCAGAGGCATCAGGACAGGCTTGGCAGAGGGACTGAAGCTACCAGGAAGAAGCAGAGAGGGGTGCCTGGGAAGGAGGAGCTTCCCAGTGAGGCAGAACCAAGCTGCCCTGCCCTCACTGAGAAACCACCACCTTAGTCTGGAGCTTCCCCTGCTGGAGGAATGTACCCTGACATTGAGGAGGTCCAAATGATGGTAAGTCAAGTAAATCAATCTGACACTTCCATTACAGATTGAAGGAGACCTGCAGGTGGAAGGATGACTCAGCGTGAAGGGACTTATCAGGCCAGCTGAGCACCTCCTGTCCTCCCCACCAGAGGGACACCAGCAGCCCTTCTAGAATTCAACACCCCTCCATGCAAAGCGCCTGTTCATTACAGAGTGATGACCTACGCGACAGCCAGCTGTTTGGAGGAGGATCCATGGCCCATCAGGAACCTTGCCAGAAGCAAGAGCACCCCCTAAAGGTCGGAACCGGAAAATAGACTTTTATCCTATAGTACCAGACCCATCAACAATACTCACCAAAATCCAACCTTCAACAACCCATTACACTGTCATAGACTTGTGCTCATCATTTTTCTCCATCCCCTTACATGAACAATGCCACGCCCTTTTTGCCTTCACCTACAGAAGCCAGCAATACACATACTCCAGGCTGCCACAAGGATACGTGGAATCACCAAGTGTATTAAACCGAATTGTCCAACAAGATCTCTCCGATTTCGCTCCGTCCAATGGGAGCACACTCATTCAGTTTGTAGATGGTCTCCTACTCAGCAGCCCATCCAAAGAAGCATGCAAGCAAGACAGCAGAGCTCTCCTTACATGTGTCACACGCTGTGGACTCCATGCTGTCCAGAGAAAAAATTGCCTTAACCCACCAAAGAGTTTCTGGCTACAAAGTTTTGTTGACCCAAACACACATCACGATCACTCGCTGGTTGTCAACCCAGCCACTCTCATGACCACTCCCCTCGATGGAGAACCACACAACTGCAAAGCCACAGTTCAAGAAGACTCAAGTGCTAGACCTGGTCTGTTTACAAACCCCCTCAGAACCCCAGACATGACTTTGTTTGTAGACGGCTCATCATTGATTGACCCCGACATCAAAATAGGAAATCAGGATTTGCCATTGTCACTCAACACTCCCCTTTCACTTCCACACTGTAATGGAAACAGCTCTAGCTCCAGGAACTACCCAGCAGGCAGAGATAGTAGCACTGGCTAGAGCCTGCCAGTTGGCAGAAGGGAAGTCTGTCAACATCTATAGTGAGTCTGCCTATGCTTGCGGGGTGGTACATTCATGGGGGGCCACTTGGGCGTGGCGTGGGTTTTTAACAGCAACTGGTACACCGGTGCCTTACTCAAGGCAATAAAACCACCATCAAAGCTAGCCATGATACAATGAAATATAAGACCCTGTTTCCCAGGGCAACGCGCATGCGGATGCTGCAGCTAAAAGAGCTGCTGACCTACCATCTTGGCCTGCTAATCAGGCCCCTGTAATGGAAATACAGGAATTTACTTTGCCAGAACTTCTGGAGTTACAGTAGTCTGCCTCCACAACTGAGCAAGAGGTTGCTCTAAGGATCCTGTCACTGACATATGGCGCCACAAGAACACGGGCAAAGTTGTTGCCCCAAACTCCCTGTTGCAACTCCTCCGCCCAGAGGCTGAGGAAGGAATTGGCCCTGTTTTTCATGCGTTGTTCAAAGCTGGTGTTGTGGTCCCCTGCCCTAACTCTCTGTGCAATACAATTCTGCCTGTAGAAAAACACAGGTGTAAACACTGTGCTCCAGTTTTATCTAACCTAAACTACTAGTGTGGCCCAAGTCCCGGGCAACGCAAAACATTTCACTGTGATTGATCTTGCTCCTGTTTTTTTTTTTTTTTCAGTATGCCGGTTGATATTGATTCCCAGTACTGGTTTGCTTTTACGTTTAAGACAAAACGATACACCTGGTCTAGACTACCACAAGGGTATTCTCTGCTGCTCTGCAGGAGAATTCCAAACAGTTCCAAATACTAATTCAGTATGTTGTTGACATTCCCAATTCAAGATTCTGCTAAAATTCCAAGTAACAGGGCCGCAAGGTCAAACAAGAAAAACTCCAGTTCACCCTGATTGAAGTTATATATCTAGGCCACAAAATTTCTAAAGCAGGAAAATATTTGGGAATTGACAGAATCCAGGCGATTCTCGATTCTCCTAAACTCCAAAGTAAAAAAAAAAAAAAGGCATGACAGGTTATTGTAGACAGTGGATCCCTGACTACTTGACCCACGGCCCAAATCTCTCTGCTAACGATAAGGTTACATGGACAGAGACTGCTGACATGTATTTTCACAAATTAAAACCAGAACTGACATCAGCCCCGACTTTGGGCCTTCCTGACATTAACAAACCCTTTCTTTTGACTATGAATGAGAAGGCTGGTTATATGACTGCTGTTCTTCTGCAAAAAAACATGGTAGAAACAGGCCTGTTGCATATTATTCTCAGAAACGTGATGCTGTCACTAGGGGTCTCTCTCCCCCCTTGCCTGCGATCAATTTCAGCAGCTGCTTCTGCTGTAACGGCTTCTGCATCGATCGTTGCTTATCGCCCATTTTTGGTTCCTCATGCAGTAGCTGAAATTCTGCTAAAACAGAAAACTGTTAATTTTCATCAGCCCGATTTCCGGGTCACTTGTTTGCCCAGGCTGCTGAACTTTTTTTTTGCTCTCAAATGCGCCTGGTATTTGTCCCATGGTAAAACTGAAAATATTTTCACTGCCAGCAGATATGCTTTTCGGGGTAGTGCGATTTTGGAACACTTTGGGAACACAGAGGTTCTCTTACTTCTTCAGGAAAAGCTATTCAATATGGACATTTGGTGCAGAGCCTCCTACAGGCCATTCTTTTGCACAATGGTAATGTATTTAATATGCACTCATATCAAAAGCCATATTAATGTGATAACCAATGAAAACAACGTGATTCGTAGCCATAAATATGAAATATATAATATATGCACTAAGTTTTATTAAGACACATTCACTGTTAGTTATACTGTATCCTTTTTACTGTTTGTATGCACTTCAGAAAAAGACCACTAGCGGTCCCTCTGGAGCTGGAATGGTCCGAGAGGGGAGCAAGGGTTTCAGGTGTGGGTCCTGCGGGCCCTCGAGGAAATGGTGGAGGGAACATGTATTTTAGAACCACACTGATTCCACAATACTAAGCACAATTGGTGCCAAACCAATCAGAGTTGACTTATCTTCATCACGTATTGAGAAATCATTGTAGCGGGAGGTAGACGGACAGCTGTGGGGCGGGAATAAGCCCATCTGAAACTGTATAAAAGATGGTGTATAGCTGAATGATGTGAGGTCACTCTGCAGAGTCACCTCGGCTTCATGGTCTGCGTGAAAAATAAAGTCTGATATTCTGGAAGATCCTGCCTCATCCTTTTTATTAAATCTCAAAGTCTAAATTCTTCAAACCGGTGCACTGCTACGGGAAGAAAATCCTAGGGGAAACACTGTATTCAGTTGTGTCCCTTATTTATTAGATATGATTTCATAATAGGTATTATAGGTTTCTAAGGGTGCAGACACTGATGCTATAATACTTCACAAACATATCACTAATATGACGTATTGTAAAATAATTAAACCACATACGTCATAACTCTTAAACCTCCCACCCAAAGCTCATGCACACATTATGCAGCTTGCTGACACCCCCAGACCTATTGTCCTGCCTACTACTACTCAGACCTCTTCGCAGCAGTGACTGATGGGCCAGTTCTTACACCTAGGTCACTTCTACATCTACACTGGTTTCAGGTTTCATTTGGCGGTTTGCTTCTGCGTCAACACAAACTGAAAAGAAAGGAAAACTTGGTGCTTTTAAATATTTCCTGTCGCAGCAGGTAATCTGGTAACCAAAAAACAATGAGAGTGTTGGCTTCTGCTTTTAGATTTCCTCAGAGCAATAGAGAGAGTTGTGTCAATGGAGGGTGAAAACACTAGGCGGTCATGTGGTTCATGAAGGCTTCAAATAGTTTCAAATATCATCAGTTAACATTAAATTAAGGAGGAGACGTAAATTAAGCGTAAATTAAACATTAGATTAGATTAGATGCCACGCATTTTTAAATATGGTCTTTAATTTTTTGAAATATGAAAAATTCTACAGGTCACAAACCTAAACACAGACAACAAACAGAGGGGTCCACACCATTTAACAGCTGGACAACAATAAACGGTGGCAAAGTAACAAAGACATTTATGTGTGTGTTATTTTAATTTAGCGATTTAACTGTTAGGGTGTGAATATGGAGTGGATGTGTTGCGTGTGTTTGCTCTGGGAAACGTGAGCTAGCAGCCGGGTGTGCACCCCAAACTTAGTGCACTCTATGGAAATAGTGATATGAAACCGAAAATGTGATATGAAAAGGAAAAACAAACACAAACACCGTATGATTATGGCGGTTTGGTGTAGGTAGTGTCCCGCTCACAGCCAGGGACAGAGCCCTCTGGCACAAAAGAGTAAAACCACACCACCAAAGCAGTCCATAGTACCGTCATAACAGTTTCATAAAATCCTGCGGGAAAAATGTAATCCCATTCACAAAAGCCAGATAAATGTCACTAAAAATCGTCTGGAAATTCAAACTCCCAGAGACATTCATGGCTACTGTTGACATCACATCAGTGTAGCCCATGTCACTGGCTTTTTAGAGTGGTGTGACATGATTCTGTAAATGTGGAAAGTGCACCACTGAAGGAAAAAGGTTAGGAAACGCTGGACTAAAGTCATGGAGCAGTCACAGCAAAGATGTTGAAAATAACAGTAAACTGAAAGAGCCAGAAATCACAGAGTGTTTTTAAGATTCATTTATTAAATAAACCAAAGACCTTAGGTGCAGTAGTGGGAAATGATTGAAATAACGCACTGTAGCAACTGTAGCAACAGCAACAAGCGCTTTAACTTTTTTTTTTAAACTGCTCCAAGGATAAAAGTAAAATACACTTATAGGCTGATGTATTGGATGGCTTTGAATTATCTTGGAAAGTAAGAGAATGCCGTTTGTCTTTAATTTAGCAAAACATTACATTACATCTCAGTTATTTAGCTGACAGTTGATTAGACAAAGCAGGAGCCAATCCCCCGGGATCAATGTGGGGCTAAGGGCCTTGCTCAAGGGTTCAGCAGCAGCACAGATCTTACTGCAGCTTCACTGGGGCTTGAACCACCAACCTTCTTGGTCCCAGTCAAGCACTTTAGCCACTACGCTATAGGCTGCCCCCTAAACTCAGGCTGAAGTTTTTGACTGGACTGTGATTAACTCATCTGTGACTAGCTGCTAAATCATCCCCAATTTGAAACATTACAGTGGATACTTCCGGGAATTGATGCAATATACGGGTCGGAGTGTAGGTTTAAAAGCACACATTAATTAAACAATGAGCTATCGAGTTCAGAAGCGTGGTTACCTGTAGGTCTATATAAGGGAACTATAAGGTTGACAGTTGCCGTACAAAACTGTAGAAAAATCACAGAGAGCACGAAAACAAGGAAACCACAGAGATGGCAAAAACAGGGACCACCTCCGAATCAGTGCAAGTAGGCAAGAGCACCGATTGGGACACAGCCGAGGAATGTCCAAATGCCAGCCCCACTTGCTCATCCTGCCAGCTGAGTGAATGGCTCTCGCTTGTCCCGACTGCAGAGCTTCTCTACTCTAGCTCCCCAGTGGTGAAACGACCTCCCCATTGCTATAAGAACTGCTCACTCACTGCCCATTTTCTACCACAGTCTGAAGACTCACCTCTTCACACTGTACCTTGACTCCTCTGTGGGAGTCTGCTAATCTATTGTCACTTATCTTCACCAGTCTCAGACTTTAGCCCCGTGTTGTATTATCTACTTTAATCTAGGACCTTCACATGTGTATTTGTCTCAGTACTGTAGTTCCTGACCTTATTACTTACAGAACTGGCCTATCTACCTTGCGTACTGGACTTATGTTCATTGCTTTATAACCGATTCTATGCAAACTGGACCTAATCGGACCTGTTCCGTTGTTTGTTCTATGACCTTGATTTGACCTTGAAGTGTCTGCTGAATAAAATGTGATGTTTGCGCAGAAATCACAGAATACGTCACTTCCGTGACAAACACACAGCCATAATTATTCATATAGAATATAATTATTTTACTATATTATTTTATATTATAGCCTACTATATACTGTAAAATATAATTATCTTTTTATTTTTGTGTTTATAGTTGGAAAAGAAAATGGAAAGGAAGTCTGTGCACCTCCCCATCATAGAACAAATGTGATCATTGCATTACCCATCTCAGAGGTACTATGGATCGCTTCTTCATCAAAAATTCTGTGAGACCTCCTCTCCTGCCTGCAGCTTTAACTTATATTGATGCCAATTGCACATGATAGTAATTTGTCACTACAACTGTTTTTTAAAAAAGCTGAAATGCTACTATGTAAATTTCACACACACTGCATTTTGCTTTTATTGCCCCTTTAAAAACATTTCCAACCCCGATTGAAGGGTTTGTGTTTGTACTCACCCCAGTCTCTGCAGTTTACAGTGTGGGTCCTCCAGTCCAGCAGAGAGCGCTCTCACTCCTGAATCCTGCAGCTCGTTGTCTCTCAGCTCCAGATCACTCAGCTCTGAGTGAGGAGAACGCAAGACTGAGGCCAGAACATCACAGCAGCCCTCTGTGAGATTACACCAACCCAGCCTGTGGAGAAACCATATACACATGGACACACACACACACACACAAACATTAAAATTCACTGGAGATTGTAATAATGTTCACCTTGCCAGTTCATACATGTCATTTCCTATTTGCCTATGCATCCCTGAGTGGTACATACAAAAAACAGGGAGAGGGTTGTGTAAATTACATTCATAAATTATTCTTAAATTATTTCATAAATTAATCCACCAAATTCTAAGGCAATTATTTAGCTTCATGAACCAAAAAAAGAGAAAGGTTTGGAACCCACTGCAAGGATTTAATTACCAAACATTTTCTCTATGATGATCACATATGAGACAGAATCTGATTTGCAAACATGAATTTTGCAAACACAAGAAAGTGTTCATACGATCACTGTGGAGATCCCCCGTGATATGTTCTTCGGTCAGCAAACATAAATACATTTTTCAACATTCATCATTACACATAAATGGATAAAAAATAACTGTTAATGGACTTTTTCTTTGCTCTGGTAACCATTTATATAAAGGATAGGTCTGGTCCGTTGTCTCCATTGGTCAGTTTGCGTCCAAGCCGTGCCAATATCCACGATGTTTACAAATCTTTGAATTTTACTCTGCGTTTAGATCACCGTAATCTACTTTGTAACCTAAATTAACTTCATGTTATCATCACGCCGATAGTAGCCTCCCAAAGTAAAACAAAAAGAGTTATTTTGTCCTTTGACCATCTCAGCGATTGTCGGCAAGACCACCAAAGCCTGCTGAAGCAAATGACTCATGCCGACGCCATGAATTATTTAAATAACTGCACGTTGTCTGAATGTGTCCAGATAAACGTTTACACAAATGACTTGTGTCAGTGTCATCAGGTGTAACGTAAAGTCGCAAGCTGGCTAAAGTCAGTGCAGTGGGGATACATTATTGCAATAGCGTTAGCAATACCGTTGCTTATCAACCAATAAACTACTGTTCAGGAAGAATACATTCACCATAAAACATAGTTCCATTAAAAATACGTTAATATAAAGTTTGTCTTGTTTTTCTTTTGTGAACATTTTTAAAGATAAATGTAATAACTGTCGTATAAAAGTGTTATGGAACTCAAACCTGTGGTATATCGTGGATATTGACACAGCTAGGGGGTGTAAATGGCCTAATCAACTTACCAAGTAATTTAAATATGATGACTTCTTTGTATTCTGGCCATTAATTTCGAAATATTCACTTAGCTAAATGGAAAACCACATTCAATTCAAAATTACGTTCTTCCCCGTTTATCTATGGCCTAAGTGTGACAGTAACCATGACGACATTGTTTCAAACGTGGCGGAAGAGTCGGTTGGTTACCGCGGCTATGATAGCTGGTTTACTGTAAGCTTTGTTCATTTTATAAAAATACAATTGTACACAGCTTATAGCCATCACTCGTCAAAAAACGTTCGCCTCAAATTGTTCCCCTCCACTGTTGTTACTGTTGTTGGCTTTCACGACGAACGAACGAACATAGCTTAATGTTAAATTACCTCATGACGTCTACCACTATCACAGACAATTTATACAGGCACCGGTAAATAAAATAAAATAGCAGTCAACAAAAGAATGTCATATTATTTGATATTATTTCTCAGACCTGCTGCGAAACTACACCCGCTAACAGCTGAAGCAGACCCAGAGGCGCTTAGCTACGTTCAATTTCATTTGCCAGGTTTCCACCCACTTCTGGATTCCGTTTAAATCCTCGTGAATTATTTTGGTAGATTCCAAACTGTTCACAAACCCTCCTAGTTTGGTATCATCTCCAAATTTAGATGGGGGCGACATGGCTCAGGCAGTAAGAGCAGTCGTCTGGCAGTCGGAGGGTTGCCGGTTTGATCCCCCCGCACGGGCTGTGTCGAAGTGTCCCTGAGCAAGATATGCTCCTGACGAGCTGGTTGGCGCCTTCCATGGCAGCCAATCGCCGTTGGTGTGTGAGTGTGTGAATGGAGAGGCATCAATGGTACAGCGCTTTGGATAAAGGCGCTATATAAATTCCAACCATTTACCATATAGTGATAATAAAAGAAACAAAAAACTAAATGTTATCCGATATAACCTTTGTGTCTAAGTAAAATATATGAACACATTTGCTGAAAATGAAATTTTGGAAATGACTAAATATCATTCTAATGAAGGTAAAAATCACTTTAATTAGCATTTTTTACCTACATACTTCATTCTAAACAGGAAGATTTATTTTGCCACTTGTCCTTTTGAACCTTCCCCAATAATGCGGTAAGGTTAGTTTTATGTTCTAAATGAGATTTTCTGACTTCAATAGCTCTTCAAAAAAACAGACAATAATGTTCAAAATAACCGTTTCGTAATCCAGTTAGGTCAGAGAACGCAGCACAACGCTTTGTTTGATTTTTCATCGCAATTTTAATAATAACTTTGATATTAGCCTACAATAATAACACATCGCAGGATACGGGTGTTATGACAAGGGACCTTCCAACAAGGCACAACATTTAATTCGTCCATTAAGCCCATTTATTTTTAAATAATATTTATATGCTCGCAAACATTCTTCATTTTTGTAGTTCGGACTGTTCATATTTATGGACCGTCTGAAAAGTTAAATGTTAATAGCTTTGGTTCAAATAATGTGTTGAGGACCAGGAGGATGTGAGCATACGATGAATTTTATCAACTGATAAAAAATTTTTAAAAATTAAAAAAAAACTTCCAAAGGCAATCAAACGCCTGGAATCAAAACTAGATACTGAAAGCTCTCACATATGTAACCCTAATCTGCAATCTGGCCCTGGGTTTATTGAATGCGGCAGATGTTGAAGTCCACTCGG
>NC_083778.1:2065400-2180400 GCF_963514075.1 Conger conger | reverse complement strand
TGCTCTGCGGATGATCACTGCTTTTGTACTTGGATTCCATCAGATGGAATAAAAGCCTATTATTCAACACTTTGCTGCAAGACTCCTGATTTTACAAATTGGATTATATATTTGGTAATTGGACTGATAATTTGTTGGCCTGGGCACCCACAACAAACCCTGAGGGGCCCCTGTGCTGACTGATCTTCGCTCTGAGAGGAGCATTCTCCTTCACAAACTGGACATTATTAGTTAAAGAAAATTACCCTCTTGTTATAAAAGTATTAACACCCATATGTTTCAGTTTCTGAACTAACATCCAAGGCTTCCCCTGGTTAAATTTTCAGTCCAAAATGACACAGCCACAGACCCACATCATGTTCAAATGGCCTCGAGCTGACTGGATGAAGGGCTTCTTCCGGTAGCCGAATGTCGTTCACATAGTCACCATGTCAGCCAGAGTCCATCTTACCAACAGTGTGTTGGTATATGATAGTTCTGGGGGTTTGCTGGTGCCTGGTTACTGTAATCACATCAAATGGATTGTTGTGGTGTAAGTGTTTTGTAATGTAGTTTAATGTTGTCCCTGTTCAGGGACAGCAGATGAAAATGAGCTACAGAGCAAACTCTGCCTCATCAGTTGTGATGGGCATGGTCCCTGTTAAATAAAATAAGAAAGTAAGTAAAGTAAGGTTGCGGACCGCTGTAGCCCTGTTCCTCCCCCGGTTCATGACCAAACCTTGACACATCCTGGAGCTCAAGTTGCATTACCCTGCCTCTCTAAACCAGCTCATTGTACTTTCCCTCATTTTACACTTTCTACTTCCAGCTAGCTTATTACCTCTATTGTGACCTGCTCAGCCCATTTGACTGGCTGTGATAGATTTCATATCACATTTCTGTTATATCCATTCTACCCTCACTTTACACCTTGCCAGCCAGCGGAGGATGGGCTCCCCCTCTATAGCCAGGTTCCTCCCGAGATTTCCCATTGGGGAGTTTTTTCTCACCACTTTTTGACGGTGAAAAGCATCTTAGTGACTGTCTTCTATTAAAAGCGCTATACAAATAAAATGAAAAATGTAACCTGTGTGATGGCTTGGCCATGGATGACAACTGGCCTGTGCTCGCCCACTGATGTAGGGTCAAACACCATCTCCTCCGTCTACTTCACATTTAAAATCAGATGGTTTGAGTCACACCATTGCACAAACATGTCTATCGCAGAATGCTACAAGGCTACTGCCCCTGTGCATTAGGCACAGTTCCCAGGTTGGCTGCTGGTGCTCATCTGTATTTAGTGTGAATAAAACCGGGGAGTGAACACAACCCTGAGGGCCCCTGTGCTGACTGATCTTGGCTCTGAGAGCAGCATTCTCCTTCACATACTGGACATTATTAGCCAGGGCACCATGCTGTTGTTACCTCCTCTGAACATGTCCTTAAAAGAGCCCTTGCAGTTATCTGGCCCTTTGGCTTTCTTATCAGTGTCAATCACCAACCACCAGCTGCAGCACCTCTTTACAGTCCTGTTCTGTAGGTGTGAATGAGCTCTTTACAGTCAGCACAAAAGTCCTGTTCTGTAGGTGGGAATGAGGTGTACTGTATTGTGAGGAGTACAGCTCCCCTTCATCAGAGAGTGGGGTAAAATTAAGGATTTGATAACAGTTCATAGCAGGTAGTGAATAGTGGAGATGGATGAAGACTGTAATGTGTCACAGACCTAAAACATTTGAGTATGCAGGTGGTCAGTCTTTTACCACATCAATCAGACATCCAGCATCCAGTCATCACCTGTGCCCTGATACTACAGACTCCACTGAAACCTTACATTCTGGTCAGGAAACACAAACCTGCCAACCCTAAGACTCATCAAGTTTTATCCTGCTTTTCTTTGCTGTGATAGAGGAGTAAGAAGAGAGGGATGAGACTAATGTGGACAAAGAAAGAATGCCGATGGACAGAGTAGTAAACTAAGAGAGAAAGAGCTTTTCATCATTTCACTGCATAGAGCCATAATCACTCATTCTATTTAGTTAAGGCCACAGAGAACACCGCACTACTCACCCCAGTCTCTGTAGTTTACAGTTTGGACTCATCAGTCCAGCACAGAGCAGCTTCACTCCTGAATCTCCCAGGTTATTGTTGCTGAGGTCCAGATCTCTCAGGGGTGAGTTTGATGACTGGAGAGCTGAGGCCACAATTTCACAGGACTTCTCTCTGAGGTGACAGCTGTTCAGTCTGTAAAGAAGAATGAATACATTATAGAATAAAAAGGTTAGCTAGGATGTAAAAGATAACATCTTTCAGAGTGGACAGTGAGTTAGTTTGCAATGCTGTGGGACATTTGGCACAGTTAATGGTAAGATGTAAAATATAACACACATCTGTCACAGTGGCCAGGGAGTTTACTTTTTCCTTTTGCTTTTCTGTGACAAACTTCCCACAGCATTGCAAGCTAACACAGCTAAAGGCATACACACGACATGCTCATATCCTGTGGGCTCCCTACATAAACATGCACAACAATACTGAAGACACAAAAATAAAGAAAAATCCCCCAAAATCTGATACTGTAACTGTTTGATGTTCCACTTTTTTTCGGTAGGCCTACTGCATCACCGATGTCTTCGACTGTTTTTTTTATTTTTTTCTCTGCCCTTAACAATGTTTTTAATGGCTTTCTTCACTTCAATTGGCACAATTTGACATGGGGGTGACATGGCTCAGGCAGTAAGAACAGTCGTCTGGCCGTCGGAGGGATGCCGGTTCGATCCCCTGACCGGGCTGAGTCGAAGTGTCCCTGAGCAAGACACCCAAATGCTCCTGACGAGCTGGTCGGCGCCTTGCATGGCAGCCAATCGCCGTGTGTGAGTGTGTGAGTGTGTTTACAATTCTGGTCCTAACATAAAAAAAAGCTAATAACAGAATCCATGCCACTCAAAAGGCAAGAATCAAGACTAGATACTAAAAGCTCTCACCCTTTCAGTTTTTATAGATTTGTTTTTCTACACTCAATATGCCATAATGACAAAGTGAAAACACGTTTTATAATCTTCATGATTTAGGGGCCGTGGTGGCTGCAGTTGGCTGTAGTTGCACACCGGGGACCGCGGTTCGATTCCCGGTCCTGCCAAAAAGCCAAGTTTGGCTGGCCCTCATGGAGCAGCATAATTGGCTCGCTGCTCCAGAGGGAGGGACTTGGCAGGGTCAGCGGATCGCCACATACAACTGCACCCTGGGCGCCTCGGAATCACGGTCACGAGCATGAGACTGAAAATAAATGTCATTTTAGAAAAAAGAAATCTTCATGATTATACAGAGAATCTTTCAACAATAAGCTAAACTATTGAAGTTGTCTTCTTCCCTACAGTGCTACAACTCAGTTGTAATAACATCAGTATGCATGTTGTACCAAACTGTAATATCTCTTTAAGGAATCTTCTGCTGCTGTGTTGGCTACCTGTGACGTGCTCCAGTCCACTCTCTCCTCCTCTGACCATTCGCTCATTTGTGCCTCCTCCTCACCTATTCCTCCATTTATTTACACATCCTCACCACTTCTCACTTCTATCTTTCTGTTTCTTACTGCTCTTCATTGGCAGTTGTGCTTTCTCTTCTATTTCTGTCTGCCTCCTTCTCTCTCCACTTACTTTTAACAAACTCATCTGGAGACATATTCACTTTTAAACATTTTCTCGACTGAGTTAGTTATAAACAACCTAGCTAACTTGCTACATCTCGTTTTAGATCTATCCTGTACCATTTTAATAAACTACTTCACTTTCTGAACATGATCAGCAAACCTAAACTTTAGGTTTAAAATATTAGTCAGATGAGGAGTTCCTTAACATGGATAAATTAGCAACAGACCTGTCAAAGATCCATCCATCCATTATCTTAACCTCCTTATCCTGAACAGGGTCGCAGGGGGCTGGAGCCTATCCCATCATACATTGGGCAAAAGGCAGGAATACACCCTGGACAGGTCGCCAGTCCATCGCAGGGCACACACACCATTCACTCACACACACACACACACACACACACACACTCATACCCACGGGCAATTTAGACTCTCCAATCAGCCTAACCTGCATGTCCTTGGACTGTGGGAGGAAACCCACACGAACACGGGAAGAACATGCAAACTCCACACAGAGAGGCCCCGGCCGACCGGGATTCAAACCCAGGAGTTTGCTGTGAGCTTACTGTAAGGCGGCAGTGCTACCTACTGCACCATCCATGCCGCCCCCTGTCAAAGACAGCAGGACCAAATACATGTGACAGGTGGGACATTAGGACATAGGTCTTCCCTCAGTCACCTGGTTTACAAAGACAAAGGGGATAAGTCACTTTTGCTTTTGTTACCTGCCTTGCGGTTGTGCAGAAGGGAAGCCAAGCAGCGCGGAAATTAAATTGTGCAAATAGCTCCTATGTAAGAGGTGGCGCGCCTTCAGTGTTTTTCCCTGATTTATAATTTGAGTAATTTTCATTGTATGTGTCTTTTCAATTCATGCAAACCTACTTTGGGCTGGTCCCTTGGGCAGAGTGCAATACCTAATTTGGGCAGATAGTATCTCTGTGTGATAACACTACAATTTGCAGTGTAACACTGCTTTAATTGGTTGATTGGTTGTATTTTGTTTGTTTGCCTATTTATTGTTACTTTACTATTCATTCACTACCTCTACCTGAAATTTACACAGTGTGATCTTTGAGAGTGCAGACTGCTCTGCATAGTGTTTCTGCTTCATCATTAGTAACTGTGCTGACCCAATTCTGTACATTGTAACCGTGGGACAAGTGTCCACCTCTCAGCTCCTATGAGCCATTGCCCAGTCCAACCAATGTGTTTTTATTATTATTCATGAATTGTATAAATAAACAGAGATTTGTAATTTTCTAAGAATATCAGCGTCCATCGGATTAATCTGATTAATTTGATTGAATAGCACTAGTGGAGGGCTCATCGGTGATTCTTTTAGTAGGGTTCTCTCACCCCTTATTGTAAGAGTGGTGTAAAAAAAACTCATTTACTTTAACTGTAGCTGGCGCTCAAGCTACTGCAGGCCAAATACAGAATATGCCGATGTTCGAGTAAGGAAAAAAGGAGAGGGTTTGATGAGTCAACTGATGAGCCCAGGTTAAATCCTCAGGCCCGTTTCAAAGTACAGACATACTTCCAGGTTCTTGACGTGTTTATAACACAGACCAAGGAGAGATTTGCTGATGTGAGGGAAATGGCATCAAAATATCAAGCCCTTAACCCCAAGTATTTCTTCGCCTGAGATTCAATACAATATATAAATGAGCTAGCAGCTTATTCTGGTGATGATGTCTGTGCGCCAGATGTGCACGATGAATACTGTTCCTTTCGGGACATATACGATAAAAGTTTTAAAAGTTGGCGTTGGTGACTGGTCAGGTTTTAGCCTTCCTTGTTGCTAATGACATGAATAGAGCATTCCCAAACCTTGCAGCATTGTATCGCATTTATCTCACAATTCCTGTGAGCAGTGCGCAAGCAGAGCGCTCTTTCAGCAGGCTAAAGCTATTGACAACATACCTTCACTCGACAATGACCGAGGAGCGTCTTTCACAGCTTGCACTTGTCTTTATCGGGAGAAGTGACAAAGAATATTGAATATCTGTAGGCGTGATGCATGTATGCTAGGCTATAGTGGATGTAAAATTAAACTAGAGGTGTACATTTCCTCAAGAAAATGCAGAGTGTGATTGCAGCATATCGGTGGAATATTGCTGCTACTGCTAATACTATGGTGTTTAAATGTTTACATTTACCTAATAAAGGGGTCACTGAGTGTATTTGAGCTGTATGGAGGGCAGAGGCCATTGTGACATCACAGGTTATTGTGACATCAAATCAGTGGACTATTGCCAGTACAGTTTAAATATTTGCATTTACGGGCTTAGCAGAGCATTGGTGTCTCTTCACACGGACTGGGAAGAGTCAGTCTGTCATGGATGACTGAATATATAAACCTAATAGTTTACTTTGTATGTAGTCATATTAGAGTTATTGTTCAATATCATTAAAGTGAAACATGTATCTTATGCACTTTGTAAAATAATTGTTTATTCAAGCAAAGAGATTGTTCATAAAGATTCTAACTGTGACAACAGTGTTCCCACCATTTTAAATGTGAACGTACCTATATGGACCATGGCACAGAATTCTCTATCCTCAGAAACAATGAATAAATCGGTCGGAAGCTGTTGGGGAATCGCGAAAGGAGAACTAGCAGAGTCAAATTCTGGCAGGGAGTCAGACTTGCCCTCGACTGTCTGTTTCCAGCTGTGTCGTTTCTGCATTTTAATTTTACTTTGTGGAAAAAAAGTGATATATTTTCAGGAAAAATAAATAAATATTGTAAATCAATTTCTAAAGTACTTAATGATGGCTATGAAATATCACATGTCCGGTCAGCCAAATTTCTTGTCATCTTAATTGATGAAACGTTAAACTGGAAAGATCACATACACTTTGTTACTTCTACACAGTGTGTGGAGAATAGTTTTTAAAAAACACTGAAACTAAATAAAAACTTGCTGACATTACAGGATGAACCTGGAATCCCCCCTTTCTCCCCCCTAAAGCCTTTCACTTTCAACAAAGTCATCATTTATTTGACAGTTGATCTTTGGAAATAACAATCGTGAATTAAATGAAACAAAATATATAAGTGAGGAGTTTTTGCATTTGATGCTGCTTATGTTCTGGGTTCAGAACATTAAATGAGGGCACATTGGAAATCACAATCAAATTTTCAGCTGCCTGACAATTTTATTGCACTTTATTCTGACTAGTATGAAAATATGCTGTCAATAATCTACATGAATAATGACATAATACTCACATGGCCTTCCTGCAGTTCCTGACTACTGGTACCAGTCTGGGACGACCTGGTTTTGATGTGTTGTAGGTCTTCAAGTCAAACTCATCTAGGACCTCCTCTGACATCAGTAACACAAAGGCCAGAGCTGAACATTGGTGGGCTTGCAGCTTTTTATCAGAAAGTTTTCCTGATCTCAGGGAATTCTGGATTTCCTCCACGAGTGAGTTGTCATTCAGTTCATTCAGACAGTGGAACAGATTGATGGTCCTCTCTGCTGAAGATTCGGATGTGATCTTCTTCTTAATGTACTGGACTGTTTTCTTGATGTTCTCTGATCTGCTTCCTTTCTCTGTCTGTGGGTCTGGTCCAGGGGATCTGCTTCCTGTCTGTGTCAGTAGTCCTCTAAAGAGGGGCTGAATGGAGTCCAGAGAGAGGCCGAGAAGAAATCGGAGGAAAAGGTCCAGGTGTCCGTTCTTACTCTCTAAGGCCTGATCCACTGCAGTCTCATGTAACTCAGACAGCTGCACTCTGCCACTGTGAGGTTTTGATTCTTCTGCTCTGAGCACATTTCTGTTCTCATTTACACATGAATGAAACACAAACAAGGCAGCCAGATACTCCTGAATGCTCAGATGCACAAAGCAGTAGACCTTCTCCTGACCCAACCCACGCTCCTCTTTAAAGATCTCTGTGCACACCCCAGAGTACACTGAAGCTTCACTGACATCAATGCCACTGTCTCTCAGGTCCTCTTCATAGAATATCAGATTGCCCTTTTCCAGCTGTACAAAAGCCAACTGCCCCAGTTTCAGGATGATTTCTGTATCTGATGCTGACATCTTTGGGTTTGTTTCATCACGATACTTCAGATTCTTCACATTAGTCTGAATGAGCAGGAAGTGTGTGTACATTTCAGTCAGAGTTTTGGGCAGATCTCCACTCTCTACTTTACCCAACATTGTCTCCAGAACAGTAGCAGAAATCCAGCAGAAGACTGGTATGTGACACATGATGTAGAGACTCCTGGATGATTGTATGTGTGAGATAATTCTGCTGGCTTGGTTCTGATCTCTGATTCTCTTTCTGAAGTACTCCTCCTTCTGTGGGTCATTGAACCCTCGTACCTCTGTCACCTGGTGGATGCACTCAGGAGGGATCTGATTGGCTGCTGCAGGTCGGGAGGTGATCCAGAGGAGAGCAGAGGGAAGCAGATTCCCCTGAATGAGGTTAGTCAGCAGCACATCTACTGATGATGACTCTGTTATATCACAGCAGATCTCATTGCTTTGGAAATGTAGAGGAAGTCGACATTCATCCAGACCATCAAAGATAAACACAACTTTGACATCATCACCTTCAACACTTTTGATCTCTTTCAGTTGTGGAAAGTAGTGCTGCAGAAGTTGCATCAGACTGAATGCTCCTTCCTTCTTCAGATTCAGATCTCGGAAAGGAAGAGTGAAGATGAAATCAACGTCCTGATTGGCTTTTCCTTCTGCCCAGTCCAGTATGAACTTCTGCACAGAGACGGTTTTCCCAATGCCAGCAATGCCCTTTGTAAGCACAGTTCTGATGCATTTCTCTTGTCCAGGTAAAGGCTTAAAGATGTCATTGCAGAGGATTGGAGTCTCCTGGGTGGTTTGTCTCTTGGATGCTGTCTCAATCTGTCTGACCTCGTGCTCATTATTGACCCCCCCACTTCCCCCCTCTGTGATGTAGAGCTCTGTATAGATCTCATTGAGGAGAGTTGTGTGGCCCTGCACTGCTAAACCCTCAAATATGTATTCAAACTTCTTCTTCAGATGAGTTTTCAGTTCCTGCTGGGCTCTTTTAATGGATTCATCTGAAGAGAGGAAATATGAGAAATAATTATGTTTAAAATAAGATTAAAGTTTGCAATTCAATAACAGATTAAGAAGAAAAGCAGTTTTCACAGTATTTTACACACATCAGTGTTAGAAACCTTTAACACTATTACAGACCTCTCAATGATAATCAATCACAAATAAAACTAATGAGCAAAAAGTACATACGGCTGCACTTGTAAAATAAGAATGAACACCTTCAAATACCGCCTTCAAAGGTCACATTGCCATTTTAAAATCTATTCTGCCCTGAATATGAACTCAGGACAGTCTGTCTGATGGGACAGTGCTTTAGTTACTGCACAAACTCAGGGCAGTCTCTCTGATGGCACAGTGCTTTAGTTACTGCACAAACTCAGGACAGTCTGTCTGATGGGACAGTGCTTTAGTTACTGCACAAACTCAGGACAGTCTGTCTGATGGCACAGTGTTTTAGTTACTGACTTTTGAGCACAAAGTTCCTGCATTGAATCCCCTTCAGAGACATTTAATCTTCTGTGCAATCACTACTTGAGGCTATAATTTCATTTAAATCCCTTTGTGAACATGTTTTTCCTGATGTTTTCTAGGTGTAAGATCATCAAGGTAAAGCATTATCATGAAAGTGTGAATTCTATAAATCAGAACACTGCACTGTGAGATCTGTTTGCTAAACTCATGTCAGTACTCTAATGGACACACAGTAGCAATGAGAGAGAACTTACTGTGCTGTTCATCTCTCTCCAGTGAGTCAGCGAGATCCTTGAAATAAACACATGAAGAGGTGTGCTGTATTAGTGTGAAATAAACACTCAATGCACTACAACCACAGCCTTGTCACATGGCCAGAAAAGGGACAGATAATTTGAGACACCAAACGCACAGCAGTGCCAAATGCTCATATCTGAACTGCATCTTTTGTTCCCGTTTCAAGACTTTGTAGACATATGAAGTGTGACAAATAATTAATTTTCTCAGAATTGAGTTGCTCTGTTTAATGCATTCAGTAAATGCTCAGTGAGCTGAATGCTTCTGCTTTAAATTGCTCTGTTTGGAGGCTTACTCTGCTGCTGTGTTTGAGACCAGCAAAAGGAGTCTGGACTTTCTGTGAGCCATGCAGGGCCAGGACCACTGCAGAGCTGGATTACAGATTAAGGTGTGATGTGTTGCTGTTGTCTTTTGAGGGATTAAAAAGTAGCACATTAGCTACTAGCGCTTCATGAGCACAGCCGAAAGCTTCACCTGTTGTTTCCACTCAGGATTCTCTTCCCAAACATTTATGATTTTTAATTTCAGGTCATTTTTTACCTCCTTGTGCCAAAGAAGCCAGAAATGTTTAAAAGTTCACATTAAATGTTCAAATGAAAAGCAGGTTGATTGCATGCATGCGTGAGATGAGGATGGTTATGAGTAATATTTGGCAAAGGTGGAGCATGTTTTTAATGTTAAGCACAAAAAATATTCATGATATCCATCCAAAAGACCACAGTTTCATCTTAACGTGGAAATAAAAAGAAGGTTTTAGGATTTTGAACATTTTAAAACAAATTAAAGTTACTTCAAAGCTATGCAAGAACCACTTGAAAACGAAAGAAGAGCAAGGATTGCTGCATAATCCACAACCACCTGACCTCAACCTCAATTTATGGGGACACTTGAAGACTGACAAAAACCAAGCATCCAGAAAGATCACAAGATGCTCTTTGAAAATACTACTGGAATAACATGGATCATCAGGATTTGCACAAATATGTGGAGTCCAAGACAGCTCATGTGCATGTTGCCATTAAAGCTGGGGGACATAACAAATACCAAGAAATTATGAAATGTGTGTAAATTTCAAAGATTCAAGTCTTCACTCAATTTGTTATGATGATAAAATAATTTGAAATTAAAATATTTGTTTTGAAAAAGAAAATCATGCAAAATAGAAGCATTACATCCCACAATATGTTTGAATTAAATTCACAGTACACAGAAAATAACTGATTAAAAAATAATGAAGTTATGAGGAAGAAGATCTCACACCTGTTTTGAACTCTTCTCTTCTAAAGAGCTGGACTCCAGTGACTGCAGGACCCTGTGAACAAAACATGGAGACAGAGCTTCCAGTTAAACTCACCCTCTGAGTGCAGCTCTAACTCACAGCACATCTGAATATAAAACATCCACCTACACCTGAAAGCTGACAGTGACATTGAAGTGTAATTAAACAGTTGTGTCAATTTAAACCTATTTCATTACCTTTGATCCCCTGTGACCTCTCCTCTGAAGTTGAGTGGAGGACCCATTGAACGATCACTCTTCATAGACAGACAGCTGGGTACAGTTGACCTTGCTCTTTCTACCTGGACTCTGTGAACAAAACATGGAGACAGAGCTTCCAGTTAAACTCACCCTCTGAGTGCAGCTCTAACTCACAGCACATCTGAATATGACAGAACACACCTCACATTTACCTGAAATGTTCCAGTGACATTTAAATAGAATTGAACGGAAAACAGCAATATTTTGCGAAATTCACATCTTTTAAAACTTACCCAGCAGACGAGATGTTCAATTTCATTTTCATTTTTTTTGCATTCACTGGCTCCGTTTCCATGTGAGAAAAATGTGTGAATGTCTTAGCTTAAAGACTTGAAGCCTATAGGTGTCAGTAGCCTACCTCCTTCAAAGTGAAGAAATATACCTTCCAGCAACTCTGAAGCTGTCTTATTTACACAAGTTATCATGTATATTTGAAATACACGTGCAGGAAACATTTTTTTAAATGAGAAACGTTGTTTTCGGAGAAGTTCTACCCTTTAAAACTGCCTTTAGAAGGTGCACAGATCACTGTGTTCAACCAGCGAAAGACAGAAGAGGATACACGTGTGTTCAGCGGTTACAGTTCCAACCATCTAACTTCACCAAAAACAATGTCTCGTTTTAACTTTTAACCCGCACGTAAATGGTAAATGACAGGCATTTATATAGCGCCTTTATCCAAAGCGCAGTGCAATTGATGCTTCTCATTCACCCATTCATACACACACTCACACACCCACGGCGATTGGCTGCCATGCAAGGCCCCGACCAGCTCATCAGGAGCATTCGGGGTTGGGTGTCTTGCTCAGGGACACTTCGACACCGCCCGGGCGGGGGATCGAACCGGCAACCCTCCGACTGCCAGACGACTGCTCTTACTGCCTGAACCATGTCACCCCTACATTTCGCCCCGACGTGTATTTCAAATACACAAGATACCTCATGTAAATAAGAAAGCTTCAGAGTTGCTGTAAGGTGTATCTCTTCACTTTGAAGGCTGTAGGCTACTGACACTTTTGGGCTTCAAGTCTTTATGGCAAGCTAACAGGTTATGCTAACATGGAAACAGAGCCAGTGAATGCACAAAAATGAAAATGCTATCAAACACCTCATCTAAGTCTGGGTAAGTCGGGAAAAAGGTATATTTCGCAAAATGTTGGTGTATTCCTTTAACAACTGTGTCGATTTGAACTGGTTTAATTACCTTTGATCACCTGTGAACTCTCCTCTGAAGTTGAGTGGATGAGGCATTGAACGATCACTCTTCATAGACAGACAGCTGGGTACAGGTGACCCTGCTCTTTCTACCTGGACCCTGTGAACAAAACATGGAGACAGAGCTTCCAGTTAAACTCACCCTCTGACTGCAGCTATAACTCACAGCACATCTGAATATGACATAATACACCTTACATATACCTGAAATGTTCCAGTGACATTTAAATAGAATTGAACGGAAAACAGCAATATTTTGGGAAATTCACATTTTTTACAACTTAACCAGCAAACGAGATGTTCGATTTCATTTTCATTTCCTTTGCATTCACTGGCTCCATTTCCATGTGAGCAAAATGTGTTAGCTTAGCATAAAGACTTGAAGCCTTTAGGTGTCAGTAGCCTACCTCCTTCCAAGTGAAGACATACACCTTCCAGAAACTCTGAAGCTGTCTTATTTACACAAGTTATCATGTATATTTGAAATACACGTGCAGGAAACATTTTTAAAAATGAGAAACGTTGTTTTCGGAGAAGTTCTTCGCTTTAAAACTACCTTCAGAAGGTGCACAGATCACTGTGTTCAACCAGTGGAAGACGGAAGAGGATACACGTGTGTTCAGCGGTAATAGTTCCAACCGTCTAACTTCACCAAAAACAACGTCTCTCGTTTTAAATTTTAACCCGCACGTATATTTCAAATACACAAGATACCTCATGTAAATAAGAAAGCTTCAGAGTTGCTGTAAGGTGTATTTCTTCACTTTGAAGGCTGTAGGCTACTGACATGTTTGGGCTTCGAGTCTTCATGCTAAGCTAACAGGATAAGCTAACATGGAAACAGAGTTAGTGAATGCACAAAAATGAAAATGCTGTCAAACACCTTGTCTGGGTAAGTCGGGAAAAAGGTATATTTCACAAAATGTTGGTGTATTCCTTTAACAACTGTGTCGATTAGAACTGGTTTAATTACCTTTGATCCCCTGTGACCTCTCGTCTGAGCTTGAGTGGAGGTTCCATTGAGGGATCACTCTTCATAGACAGACAGCTGGGTACAGGTGACCCTGCTCTTTCTACCTGGACCCTGTGAACAAAACATGGAGACAGAGCTTCCAGTTAAACTCACCCTCTGACTGCAGCACTAACTCACAGCACATTAAATATCTGAGTCGTGTATTTATACCTCTTTCTGTCAGTGCTGAGGGTTCCACCTTTGCTCTCTGGCTCCTCTGAGAGACTCATTTTAGAAACAGCGCCCCCTATCTCAGGAGACTGGAACACGTCAGACCAGACTAGACCACATGTGGGTTCTGACCCAAATCAGCCAACCTGTAAACACACAAAATGAGAACACACTGAACACACATATAGACACACTAACACAAACAGACAAGCACATACACAATATAGCACAGTGTTGACAGGAAGCAATTGTCCATAAACCTGGCAACATGGCTCAGGCAGTAAGAGCAGTCGTCTGGCAGTCGGAGGGTTGCCGGTTCGATCCCCCGCCTGGGCTGTGTCGAAGTGTCCCTGAGCAAGACACCTAACCTCCAAATGCTCCTGACGAGCTGGTCGGTGCCTTGCATGGCAGCCAATCGCCGTCGGTGTGTGAGTGTGTGCATGAATGGGTGAATGGAGAAGACAGCGCTTTGGATAAAGGTGCTATATAAATGCCTGCCATTTACCATTTAAACCTATACTCCACATCCATCCATCCCTGATCTAATACACTCACTTCTGGTCAGGGTCATGGGGGGGCTGGAGCCTATCCCAGCATGCACTGGGTGCGAGGCAGAAAAACACCCTGGACAGGTTGCAAATCCATCACAGAGCAACATACTATACAGTCACCTCAGTAATGTGGGGCCATTGATAATGTTGAAGAAGTGTTTCTTTATAATAAAAATAATTCCAGTGCTCAGCCATACATTGACTGTCTGACATGCAGAATGTATTTTATTAATGACTCAACCAAAATTACACATTTACATTTATACATTTATTGAGTGAAATTAGGCATCACAATTATTGCCCCCTTGCATTCAGGATGTTATACACCCTCCCCTTGCAAGGATAATGTATTTGAGACTGGAGAACACATGGGGAGGGATCTTAGACCCTTCCTCCATCCAAAATCTTTCCAGATCTTTGATATTTTCATGTGTGATTACCCAGATTTTGGGTCAAATGTCCTGGTACTTGGGTAGAGTTCATAATGCTATTACTATTAACAAGGGCCCCAGGACCAGTGAGATCAAAACAGCCCCAATACATTAACAATCCACTATCGTATCTACCCCAGGTATGATGCTCTTTTCTGTATATTAATCCTTAAATCAACACCAAACCTATGCCCAGCCAAATACCTCTAATGCCATCTCATCTGACAACAGTAGACAAGGCCATTAAGGAAATAGCTGCTTTTTTCATTGCTCCCAATAAAGCCATTCATCCTGAATCAATTCCAAATCGTATTTTTGCATGGAGGCAGTGTCTAATAGTAGAAATGATAAAATTCTTGATTGTAGCAATTAATTGTAGATTTGGAAACTTGGTGACCTGTAGATGGAACCAAGTTGTGTAATTCTCTAACTCTGGCCACTGGATTCTTGCTCACTGTACCATCTGTCTACCTGTGGATGTGGATGCGATACACTAGCGCCCTCTACTGGTGCATAGCATACACTACTGCCCTCTACTGGTGCATAGCATACACTACTGCCCTCGACTGGTGCATAACATACACTAGCCCCCTCTACTGGTGTATAACATACACTAGCCCCCTCTACTGGTGCATAGCATACACTAGCGCCCTCTACTGGTGCATAGCATACACTCGCCCCCTCTACTGGTGCATAGCATACACTAGCCCCCCCTACTGGCGCATAGCATACACTAGCCCCCTCTACTGGTGCATAGCATACACTAGCACCCTCTACTGGTGCACAGCATACACTAGCACCCTCTACTGGTGCATAGCATACACTAGCCCCCCCTACTGGTGCATCCATCCATCCATCCATTATCTGAACCCGCTTATCCTGAACAGGGTCACAGGGGGGCTGGAGCCTATCCCAGCATACATTGGGCAAAAGCCAGGAATACACCCTGGACAGGTCGCCAGTCCATCGCAGGGCGCACACACACCATTCACTCACACTCATACCCACAGGCAATTTAGACTCTCCAATCAGCCTAACCTGCATGTCTTTGGACTGTGGGAGGAAACCCACAGAAACACGGGGAGAACATGCAAACTCCGCACAGAGAGGCCCTGGCCAACAGGGATTTGAACCCAGGACCTCCTTGCTGTGAGGCAGCAGTGCTACCCACTGCACCATCCGTGCCACCAACTATATCATATATGTGAACACCAACCAATTGTTTATTTTAATTTGAGAGTTAGTTTCCTTAAAAACATTTTACCTCAGTTTTATACCCGAGTGAAACAGGAAGTCATGGAAGGCCACAACACAGTTTCGTAGGACTGAGATTAACTTCATCTCATGTCAACATGGTGGTGTTGATTTCACTTTGTTAGATTTTCTTCATCAGAATCTTCAAGGGTCAACTCCACATTTTGAGTTTTTCAACTGCACATTAGTCCATAATTACATCACATTTGACAAATATGAACAGGTTCACAAGAAAATGTCCATGGAAAACATCCAAAGACAGCGAAAACCAATTATTAATCAAAGCAGGTCATTATTTCTGAAGTAGACTCATCATAAAATGTAAAAGGATTTTTATCACATATTCTTTGTTTACAACTCAAGCATAATGCAGCCTGGCATTGACGTGGCTTTGAAAACACGCTTTCCTGCTTTGAAGCAGTGCATACACAGCTACGTACTGCCACCTTGTGGTACAAACAAGAAACGGCGTCTAATACAACTAACCACAATTCCTGCTCCTTAAGTGGCTGTTGAATTGAATATGATTGAAACAAGTAAATATGGAATATGATTCAACAGGAAAGACATGGCCACTGAGTCGTTGTGAATTGGGACTGGTTAGAGTTGGACATCAAATATGAACCCTGAAACATGTTTAACATGCTCCTGTAGACGGAAGCTGTTGGCTCATTTCAAATAATAGAAACTATGAAACTATGAAAGCTCCACACATTAATTAGCAAACCACCACCAAATTTAACATTGCAGAAATCAATTTAAGGTAATTTGTCTTAGTTCTTACTCTCACCTAACATGGAGGAACAACACAAAAAACAGTCTGCCAACTAGAGCAAAAATAAAAACAATGACATTCCACACAAGGTTCATACAAATGTTTGATAATGTATATCCAAATCCAAAACTGTTATTCTATCCATAAGTCTCAATTCAAGATAAATAGGCTTCTATCGGTGGGTGGGAAAATCTATTTCCTCAAAATATGTCTGAATTCTTTCTAGAATAATTAATCTAGATTAATACGATAAATGGCTTAGAGAATACGGCACAACGTTTTGTTTGATCATCGCACAAAAAAATTGCTCCAAAATTACGATGTTAATACATTCCAGAACAGGTGTGTTATGAGGTGGGTCCTTCCAACACGCAGGCACAAACTTTCATTTATCCATTCGGCCCATGATTCAGTTTAGTTTTTAATGATATTTATATGTTCACAACAAGTCTTCATTTTTGTGGCTCAGACTGTTCAAAGTTATGAACCGTCATATTTATGAAGAGCGGTGTTGTCTGAAAAGTAGTTCCCATGGAGATAAGGGCACAACTCCTGGATCCCCGGGGAGTTCATGTTACACTTTAATTCTACTATTCCTACCATATTAGGGCACACGTTGTTGGATTGCCAATATATCCTTATTATGCAGTAGATTAGAAAATAGTAGATTTCTTCCCAGGAGAGGGGTGCAGTGGCATTTCTGACCACTAGAGGACTCTAACAGATCAAAGGATTTAAACTTTGGCTCTGTGCTCAAGACCTTCTTTTGTGTTCGGATATGTAATAAGTACCATCTATTTTTTAGATTGGAACAAGGCTTCATGATATCCTCAAAAACAGCTAAATGAACACAACAAAAAAGTGCTGCGTCTATGATGTTATGGATCAGATAAGCCCAGCAGATATAATATGGCATGTAGCATTATTTCATAACCGCTTTTCAGACAACAGCGCGCCGTCCCTAAATATGCGCAGTCCGAGCCACAGAAATTAAGAATTGTTGCGAACATATACATATTATTAAAAAATAAATCATAGGCCTAATGGATAAATAATAGGTTGAGCCTTGATGTTGGAATTTGTTACCATCGTAATTACGAAGCTATTGACGATATTTTTCCTGAATATTAAAAGTGAGACGAACGATAAAACAAAGCGTTGTGCTGTGGAATAGGCATTTTGAGCAATGTGGCGTGTAAAACTTTACCGCACCGTTCAACATTAGGCTACCGATACAAAATTACATTCACTTCAGTTAAATCCACGGATGTTATCATTTGCTGATATTAAATCATCAAACCAATACGTAGGCAAAGCTCTGAATTTACGCCGCAGTTATTTTAAAAGTTATTTGTGTGTCACTTTAGCCTAGCCTACAAGAGGCCCGTGAGTCGTGACTTCCGTCATATATCCGACGATCCAAAATAGAAATAAAACATCAAATGTATTGGAAAAAAACATAAGCAATCTTTTTTTAATTCCTTTTTGTTTTTATCCACATGGGATTTTAAAAAATAACCTGGCATACACCTTGCTGAAATCGCACCATTTTATTGACAGTTTCCGGTTTACTGAATTAAGCGTATTATTGCGATTCAACTCAAATTCAAATTCCCAATCCTCCGCAAACCCCTTAACTTTTAGCTTCTATACTCTCCATCCCACTGCACACAGGCTACTTACTCCGTACTTTTATTCAATTTTATTTCTTCTTTTACCGCCTCTTCTTTGTCGTCCGTGTTCAAAATGACGATGAGCTTGAAATACTTTCAGTTTCTCTTTTGCATCCCCCCTTCTTTTTTTCCACTGGCTCGAGGAGGCTTTGCTACTTTTTATTGGCTGAATCATTTATTGTGTTTATTATTCAGAATAGAACATTTTAACAGACAGGTTAGGTTATATGTATTTGGTATTCTTCACAACTCGAGAATTATAACCTTTTGATGTTGGGACTTAAAGTAGGGCAGATCGCAGATGGTTGTCACACGGGTTGGTTGTCACACTGCTATAATCACTGATAATACGGCATGTAGGATTGAAAAGTTGTGGGTAGTTCTGTGGATCAAATTTGACTCAAACAAAGATGAGTCTTTGAGTCTAGACACCCGACCCCCCCCCTTCCTCCCTGAGAAGAAGTATCTTCTTCCAATATGGATTTGTACTCTCAATCCCTCTGGCACCCTCCCCCCACAGGAACTAAAACTAGCAGAACATGGACACACACACACACACACACACACACACACGCACACACACACACACACACACACACACACACACACACACATGCGCACACACACATACACACACACACACAGACACAAACACACACATTGAAAAGGAACTTTACCTGAAGGCACCCCCCCCCCCCTCTCTCTCTCTCTCTCAAATTCATTTCAAGTTGGTTTATTAGCATGACAGAACATGACAGCGTATATAAAACATTAATTTCACATTGTGCAATAATTGAACGAGCAGCATGAATGATTATAAACAAATGAAAACGAAACCATACATTAAAATAAGAACTTGAAATAATAATTTGATTGCCCTCTTTTGTATTTTGATTAATAATGGATATTGGCCTAACTCTGGTTTGTAGTTTTTCTTTGTACTTGTAAGAGATTGTTTCAATTTGGTGTTTGTCCCAATGGTCAAAATCCTGCTTTGTAAGTGGACCACGCTTCACTGCCATATGGGGCAATTGGTTCAATTACTGATTCTAATAATTTTAGCCAAATTGTGATTGGAATTTCGAATTGGATTTGATGTTTTATGGCATAGAATGCCCTGTATGCTTTCTCTTTCAGTTCAGGTTAACTTATTTTCAAACATAAATAGTTTCCCAATTGTGAATTATTAGTATTTAGTTCTTTCTTTATGTTTTGACATTTTGCACCGGACCAGGTTTCATCTTTGCGATTTTTTTTGTCTGTTTTTTGACTATTCCAATTGGGATTTTTTTGTTGTTTTTCTAAATATGTAATTAATATTTCATACTGCCTGATTGACTCCTTCTTTACTGTGAGTGTAAGTGGTGTCCAGAAAGGTGTCTAATAATGTTTGAATTTCTTGGTGCCAATTGCTTTCTGGAACTGTACTGTTTTCAGCCCATCTGTATGATTTTGGAAGTTTGAACAGCTTACTGGGCTGTGTGTGTGGTGGTTTTAGGTGATTAGTGGATTTCAACACTTCTACAAATTTATTTTTGTTTTTAAAATGAGATAAGGGTATGCATGAAGGTAATTACACTTCAATCATTATAATTAGTCATCGAACATTCATACAATAACGAGCATTGCAGATTAAACATTTAAAATGAAGTTACAATAAGAGGTTTGGAAAATGGGACTTTAACATAAACACTCTTATTTTATTGGTTTTGTTTTGTTTTAGTAATGTACCCTGCGTGATCTGTACAGTACTGAGCTCAGGAGGTGTGTGCAGGTGAGGTTGAGCAGGTGTTGGATTTCTCCCAGATCTGCGTTGCTGTTGTTGGCTGGGCCTTTCAGCGCGGCAGAATAGCTGAGCTGCTCCTGGTGTTGGTCAGGCCTGTGTGGGGTGGTGTTGGGCCTGTGTGGGGGTGGTGTTGATCAGGCCTGTGTGGGGTGGTGTTGATCAGGCCTGTGTGGGGTGGTGTTGGGCCTGTGTGGGGGTGGTGTTGGTCAGGCCTGTGTGGGGTGGTGTTGGTCAGGCCTGTGTGGGGGTGGTGTTGGGCCTGTGTGGGGGTGGTGTTGATCAGGCCTGTGTGGGGTGGTGTTGATCAGGCCTGTGTGGGGTGGTGTTGGGCCTGTGTGGGGGTGGTGTTGGTCAGGCCTGTGTGGGGTGGTGTTGGTCAGGCCTGTGTGGGGTGGTGTTGATCAGGCCTGTGTGGGGTGGTGTTGGGCCTGTGTGGGGTGGTGTTGGTCAGGCCTGTGTTGGGTGGTGTTGGTCAGGCCTGTGTGGGGTGGTGTTGGGCCTGTGTGGGGTGGTGTTGGTCAGGCCTGTGTGGGGGTAGTGTTGGTCATGCCTGTGTGGGGTGGTGTTGGGCCTGTGTGGGGTGGTGTTGGGCCTGTGTGGGGTGGTGTTGGGCCTGTGTGGGGTGGTGTTGGTCAGGCCTGTGTGGGGGTGGTGTTGGTCAGGCCTGTGTTGGGTGGTGTTGGTCAGGCCTGTGTGGGGTGGTGTTGGTCAGGCCTGTGTGGGGTGGTGTTGGGCCTGTGTGGGGTGGTGTTGGGCCTGTGTGGGGTGGTGTTGGTCAGGCCTGTGTTGGGTGGTGTTGGTCAGGCCTGTGTTGGGTGGTGTTGGTCAGGCCTGTGTGGGGTGATGTTGGGCCTGTGTGAGGTGGTGTTGGGCCTGTGTGGGGTGGTGTTGGTCAGGCCTGTATGGGGTGGTGTTGTTCAGGCCTGTGTGGGGTGTTGGTCAGGCCTGTGTGGGGTGGTGTTGTTCAGGCCTATGTGTGGGGGTGTGGATCAGGTCTGTGGGGGGCTGGTGTTG
Source organism: Conger conger (assembly GCF_963514075.1). Lineage (NCBI taxonomy): Eukaryota > Metazoa > Chordata > Actinopteri > Anguilliformes > Congridae > Conger > Conger conger. Next base: position 2,159,528 of record NC_083778.1, on the reverse strand, counting down.
GGTCTGTCTCCCTCAGAGTAGTTTGCGTAACCAGTAGGTTTTTGTCTTGTTTGCTCGCGGTTCGGTCGGGAGACGCTGTCCCTATCTCTCCGGCATGGCGTGAGGGTTGTGTGTGTGTGTGGGTGTGTATGTGTGTGAGAGGGTGTGTGTGTGTCCCTATCTCTCGGGCATGGCGTGAGGGTTGTGTGTGTGTGTGGGTGTGTGTGTGCCCGAGCCATCGGTGACGGTGGAGGAGGTTCTCCTCGCCGCAGGACGACCAAGTTGGCCACGAAGATTTAACATATGCCTCTCGTGAGCAAAGCAGTTGTTGTGTTTTTAAAAGAAGAACAATTTGTTAACAGATTGATAGAGAGCGGTGTTTTTATCAATAATACATTTGTACAGGTGTCTCCGCTAGCTGCCCCGTCCACGCAAATTATAATTTCAGGCGTGCCTCCCTTTATTTCTAATGCAATCTGGAGCGATTAAAGCTGTTCCTCTTGGATGTAGAGACCCGAAACTTAAACATGTTCAGTCTCTTAGGAGGCGGGTGCTCCCCTACACAAGAGTAAAATGTTCTTTCAGAGTCAAACATGAGGAAGGATCGTATATGATATACGCCAGTTCCGGCAGTATTAAGTGTTTCGAGTGTGGAGACGTGGGTCATAAGCGCTTCGCTTGCCCGCGCAGACAACAGGCTCAGGGAGACGACGCAGCCGGAGCCCAGGCTGCAGGGCCTGGGGAAGGGGAAGAGGGAGAGTCCAGCGAACAGGCGCGACCGGAGGAAGTGTCGGGAGCGGGAAAAGCAGCAGCTGACTCCCGCCCCCTCCACGGGTTCCTATTGTTCTCTGCAGAACCCACCCGCCACAAGGAGCTCAGGACCAAGCAGGTCAAGGGCAAAAAGTTTTATTTCATTTATTATTGACCTACAAACACAGAGCACGCCACAAACTCGCACCAACCCCACCGTCCTTCGACTTCCCCACTCCTCCTTCAACCCCACTCTCCCCCCTCCAGTTACCCAGAGCCCGGCACAGGTAGAGCGCAAACCCGTCACACCACACGCCAAGAAAAGCACTGCTGAACTCCCCCATGACTATATCACACTTCAGTGTGTTACACTCAGGGCCCCCCTGCTACCAGGCCCCTGCCCAGGAGGGGGGAAACCCCACTCAAAGGGGAAGTCAACCAACACGGGCAGGGTCTCACGCACACACTCCCACCTTTCACTGCCACGCACACGAAAGAAACACAAAATAATAATTTTAAGGAAGGGAGGTAGTTGGCCCCCACCGCTGTGCTGAGCCTCTACCTCCCAAAACCAAAAAACAAAAAGAAAACCCACCCCCCCCCAAACGGTCTGCTGTCTCTCGCTGTGCAATACAGTCTCAGGGCCGCTGAGCTGCGCCCCGAACCACTCCTCTGTACGCTGCAGGCTGTACGCTGCAGGCTGGCTCCTCTGTACGCTGCAGGCTGGCTCCTCTGTACGCTGCAGGCTGTACGCTGCAGGCTGGCTCCCCTGTACACTGCAGGCTGGCTCCTCTGTACGCTGCAGGCTGGCTCCTCTGTACGCTGCAGGCTGGCTCCTCTGTACGCTGCAGGCTGGCTCCTCTGTACGCTGCAGGCTGTACGCTGCAGGCTGGCTCCTCTGTACGCTGCAGGCTGGCTCCTCTGTACGCTGCAGGCTGGCTCCTCTGTACGCTGCAGGCTGGCTCCTCTGTACTGTCTGCCCTCAGCGTCCTGGCGGTACCAGTGATGGTGAGCGAGCCGGCGCTGGCTCCGGTACTGGTCCGCCCGCTGTGTTGCAGCCCTCGTCAGGGCGAGTGTGGTCTCGCTGTGCTGCAGCCGCGCGGGAGACTCGGCTCCCTCCGCCCTCGTCAGGGCGAGTGTGGTCTCGCTGTGCTGCAGCCGCGCGGGAGACTCGGCTCCCTCCGCCCTCGTCAGGGCGAGTGTGGTCTCGCTGTGCTGCAGCCGCGCGGGAGACTCAGCTCCCTCCGCCCTCGTCAGGGCGAGTGTGGTCTCGCTGTGCTGCAGCCGCGCGGGAGACTCAGCTCCCTCCGCCCTCGTCAGGGCGAGTGTGGTCTCGCTGCGTCGCTCCCTGGCGGAGTCGCGCGGCCGTCGCCACGGCAGCAGTCCGGCTCCACACAGCGCCGCTCCTCCAGAAACGCCCGGCGCTCGTCCCACTCAAGAGCAGAGTCACACGTGTAGCGTCCACCTTCTCCGGGGCTGCCAGCCAGCTAACCTCCGCCAATGCGGGAGACAGCCTGAACCAAAACAAGCAAGGAAGAAAAAAGAAAACCCAAACACAACGAACTGAAAAACTAACATTCTGTTCACGGAACCCAACATTCAACCCCCGGCGTCTCTCTGGCGTCTGCCCCTTACCTGCTTCTTTTAAACCCCGTTTCATTAGGCAAACAGGAAACAGCTGCATCACGCCCCCAAACCCGGCAGCCGACACGTCACACGCGTGGATCAATGTGCATGCCCAGCCCCACTTAATTGATCTGACATTTGTATAATCACTATAATAATAATAATAATCACTAGCCACAGCCACAGACTGTAAGTGTATCCTGAGGATTTTACTGTGCCCAAGTACAGGACTGCAGTTTAAACTCAGGTAAAACTAAAGTAACTGCTTGGGACACAAACCCATGGAGTTGTGTACCCTACATGTGCCTTTAATGGTCCTCACTGCATAATGGCCTTCCTAAGTCATTTGTAAATTGTGTCTCTACTCTGTGGTCACTGTGCCAGTGTATTTAGTTTTGTACTTTGTTTTTATTTCTTCTTGTTGTGCATTTTTGTTCACCACTCGACCATCACAAATAGGGCTCAGTCATTTTAATATTTTCTTTTCATTTTAATGTCGACCTTTGATGTTAATGAGCTTAAATAAAGTATATAATAATAATAATAATAATAATAATAATAGCAATGATAATAATAATCATAGTAATAATAATAATAATAATAATAATAATAATAATAATAATATAATAGTAATAATCCATCCATCCATCCATCCATTAACATGCAAACTCCACACAGAGAGGCCCCGGCCGATGGGGATTCAAACCCAGGACCTCCTGGTGAGGTGGCAGGACAGGTCTTTAGCAGACCCAGGACCTCCTTGTGAGGTGGCAGGACAGGTCTTTAGCAGACCCAGGACCTCCTTGTGAGGTGGCAGGACAGGTCTTTAGCAGATCCAGAGGCTCCCTGCCTCCTCACCGCTCCTATGACTGTGCCATCGAGCTCCATCCCGGCACCCCTCCCCCTAGAGGTTACCCACATCCGTCAAGTGTTTCTTTGCCTCCTGGAGATCCGTCTCCATCAAAGCCAAGAAGTGTGAGCTTCACCTTCTGTCCAGGTTCTGAGCTTTGTCGTCTCCAGGGGGTTAGGGTTTCCAGCTGGAAATGGATCCGCTGTCGAGAATCGGCCCCTTTCTACCAATCGCAAGGAGCTTCAACGCCTCCTTGGGTTCGCCAGTTTCTACCAGGGGTTCATCCAGAACTACAGCTCTGTCGCCACTCCCCTGTCAGCCCTGACCTCCGGCAAGGTCACCGTCTGCTGGACCTGCTGCCAACTCAGCCTTCAGAGAGCTGAAGAGGCACTTCTCCTGTCCTGACCGTGCCCGACCCAGAGAAGCACTTCCCCCTCCAGGTGGATGCCTCTGACACTGGGGTGTCCCAGCGGTCCCTGGACAACAAGGTCCACCCCTGTGCCTTCTGCTCTCCCCGCCTCTCACCCACAGAGAGGAATTACAGTATCGGCAACGGGAACTCTCGGCAATAAAATTGGCCTCGGAGTTGGGTGAGGAATAGCAGAGGAGACGATGGACGGAGTGGAGGCCCCCTCCAGCAGATGGCACCACTCCGTTCATCGTCTGGACCGACCACCATGACCTGGAGTACCTGAGGTCAGCCAAGAGACTCAACCCCCGCCAGGCCCGGTGGGCGCTGTTCTTCAACCATTTCAATTTCACCCTGACCTATCGGTCCGGCCCCGGGAATATCAAGCCTGATGCTCCCTCCCGACTGTGCTCACCTCCTCGAGCTGATGAAGATCCTGCCACCAGTATGTATAGTTTATTTTTGACTTCTTTTTTTGGTTTGTGCAGTGAGGCAACACCTTTCTCTTCACCCCACCTACTCATCAGTTACCTGATGAAGTCAGATGTAAAATAAGTCAATCTTAACAAGTATTTTTAGACTTAAAATCTCATTTCTATCACTTTTTTGCCAGACAAGACAAAAAAGATGATGATAAGACTGTTTGACTCATTTTAAGATGTGCCAATGGGGTAAGGAGGTTCCACTCGACAAGCAAACTGTAACTTTAAACAGGCTAATATTTACTTGCGCAAAAAACACAAGATGATTGCAAGACCTTGTAAAGACAGACCTTTCCTGCAGTGCAGTGATGCACAGGCAAAGGGCCATTCCCCCATTTTGTTCACACAGACCTTTCACTGCACAGCTGCAGGGACGAGCGGGACTCAAAATGGCGGATATCTCTAAACACTGTTATTACCCGCTCAGGAGATTACATTATGCGGCGCGATTAACATTTTTGCACTTTACTTTTTGTCTTAGCCGCTGAGCATTTACTCCTGACGCAGTTCAGATTGAGTGCGCTACACAACGGATACGCTCCTGAGATTCAGCCCTGCAAGTGTCTGCAGTTCCTTGACTGCTGTACTCTGTGTACACAGCCAAAGTGGGGCACTTTCTGATCATTGGCTCAGGCGGTAAGAGCAGTCGTCTGGCATTCAGAGGGTTGCCGGTTCGATCCCGCCCGGGCTGTGTCGAAGTGTCCCTGAGCAAGACACCTAACCCCCAAATGCTCCTGACGAGCTGGTTGGTGCCTTGCATGGCAGCCAATCACCATTGGTGTATGAATGGGTGAATGAGAAGTATCCATTGTACAGCGCTTTGGATAAAAGTGCTATATAAATGCATTGTTATGACACAAATGGCTTAAATGTCAGAGCTACGGAAACTTATAACAAACATGAGAGTTGATTTTTAGTAATGGCAGTACAAAAGATAAAAGTGATGAAATTGAAGTGTCCCACTTTACCTGTGTTGACCATACCACTTCTCTCTCTCTGCTCCAGCATGTGAGAGTGTGTTGGGCTCCACTATTCTCTCTCTTGAATTAAAACACACGCCACCAGGGTCAAACAGGGCCACACACCACCAGGGTCAAACAGGGCCACACACCACCAGGGTCAAACAGGGCCACACACCACCAGGGTCAAACAGGGCCACACACCACCAGGGTCAAACAGGGCCACACACCACCAGGGTCAAACAGGGCCACACACCACCAGGGTCAAACAGGGCCACACACCACCAGGGTCAAACAGGGCCACACACCACCAGGGTCAAACAGGGCCACACACCACCAGGGTCAAACAGGGCCACACACCACCAGGGTCAAACAGGGCCACACACCACCAGGGTCAAACAGGGCCACACACCACCAGGGTCAAACAGGGCCACACACCACCAGGGCCAAACAGGGCCACACACCACCAGGGTCAAACAGGGCCACACACCACCAGGGTCAAACAGGGCCACACACCACCAGGGTCAAACAGGGCCACACACCACCAGGGTCAAACAGGGCCACACACCACCAGGGTCAAACAGGGCCACACACCACCAGGGTCAAACAGGGCCACACACCACCAGGGTCAAACAGGGCCACACTCCACCAGGGTCAAACAGGGCCACACACCACCAGGGTCAAACAGGGCCACACGCTGGGTGGTTTCCTAGGTTATGTCCCCCACGCGCTCAGGGCTGGGGCCCCTCCCGCCCCTCGATTCGGCCGCCCCAGGCATCCTCCTGCTGGCCTCGGCCTGATACCTCCGCTCTGCCAAAAGACCGTCCGCCATCGCCGAGAACGCTTTCAGAGTGTCTTGGTCACCTGCACCTCCGGCGCGCTCAGGTGCTGTGGATTACCGGTCTTTATTTTCTCATTTCATGGGGGGGAATTTAATAAAGTTATTGAAGGAAAGACGATAAGTCATAACCGCGAGCAGGTGAGCCAGACGTTCCTCGCGAGTGCTCTTTCGGGAAGACCTCTTGTACAGCTTTCTTTCTGTGGCCAAGGTAAACGTTTCTGACTTGGCCATTGCAGTTTTAATCATATTACATACCCTACAGTTTTGTCCAAACAGTAATTATTCCCATGCAGTATAGAATAATATAGACATTTTTGTTGCTCTAGCTCCATTTCTGTAGTTATGCCTCAAAATATGATTTATGGTGGTTGTGAATGCACACAGGTCCCAGGCTGGTGACAAGTGGATAGACTGCATTAATAAAACAGGAGCTGACGTGTGGCTGTGTTATTAATAATACGTGTTATAATAGTGCTTTTCTGCTGTTCTTGGCTGGGCCATACTGTAGCCTTTGTCTGAGCTTTCTGCTGCACTGTGTTTGTGAATTGGTTTTGCTTTGCGAGGGCAGTCTGTAGCCTAGTGGCTAAGGCACGTGACTGGGACCCAGAAGGTTGGTGGTTCAGGCACCAGTGTCCTCCAGATTAATTTACAGTTGATTAGACTAAGCAGGGGACAATTCCCCCTGGAGTAATGCAGGGTTAAGGGCCTTGCTCAAGGGCCCAATGGCTGTGCGGATTCTATCGTGTTTGCAGCGAAGGGTACATTTGGGAAATTCACACTCTCAGCGTGAGTGCTGTTAGCGGAGTTAGCACGTTAGCGGGCGAGGTGTGTGGTGGAGACAGCATCGTGTACGGTGTGATCACTGTCTGGAGCGCAGGTAGCCCCCTCCAGCTCCGGCCCCAGGACACTGAGTGGATAAAGCAGGGGTCCCTCCGGCCCCAGGACACTGAGTGGATAAAGCAGGGGCCCCTCCAGCTCCGGCCCCAGGACACTGAGTGGATAAAGCAGGGGCCCCTCCAGCTCCGGCCCCAGGACACTGAGTGGATAAAGCAGGGGCCCCTCCAGCTCCGGCCCCAGGACACTGAGTGGATAAAGCAGGGGCCCCTCCGGCTCCAGGACATTGAGTGGATAAAGCAGGGGCCCCTCCAGCTCCGGCCCCAGGACACTGAGTGGATAAAGCAGGGGGCCCTCCAGCTCCAGCTCCAGGACACTGAGTGGATAAAGCAGGGGCCCCTCCGGCTCCAGGACATTGAGTGGATAAAGCAGGGGCCCCTCCAGCTCCGGCCCCAGGACACTGAGTGGATAAAGCAGGGGGCCCTCCAGCTCCAGCTCCAGGACACTGGGTGGATAAAGCAGGGGCTCCTCCAGCTCCGGCCCCAGGACACTGAGTGGATAAAGCAGGGGCCCCTCCGGCTCCAGGACACTGAGTGGATAAAGCAGGGGCCCCGAAGGCCGGTCTGTGAACTGCTTTCTGTTCCAAACATTTCTTATTTGCTGACGGCTCTATAAATTCCCCTGGTTCAAGCCTGTACTTGAGCACAGTGAAATCATCAGGACACACTTGCAGTCTGCTGCTGTAGCCGGTACACATGTCAGATAAGATATGATTGGGTTAATTAAATAATTAAGAGCAGAAGTCTGCTCTCCTCAGAGCTCCTGGCACAGGCAGGGAAAGTTTAACCCTTTCAGTCCCATATGGCACTGTGGACCTTGCACCTGTCAAAAAGGCCGCTATACTATTGTTTTGGGCCCCTATTAATACCCAACTACGTTTTCTCAAGCGAAGCCCAAAACCCCTTGCGATTTGTGCGGACACATCTTCATACTGGGTTTGGGACTGAAAGGGTTAAGGGTTTTTAGGGCACACGAAGCGAAAACCTCCAGAGGAAACTGGAGGCAAAGCCGTACAGGACGGAGGGGCTATGGGTTAAAGAGTCACAGGAATAGTCTGGAATTGCCAAAATATCCACTCACTGAGAACTTTATTAGGAACACCTGTACACCTACTTAGTCATGCGATTACCTACTCGTGGCAGCAGTGCAATGCATAAAATCATGCAGATATGGGTCAGGAGCTCCAGTTCATGTTCATATCAACCAATAGTGATTTTGACTGTGGCATGATTGTTGGTGCCAGGTACGAGTATTTCTGTAACTGCTCTCCTGAGATTTTCATCCACAACAGTCTCTTGAGTTTACTCAGAATGGTGCGAAAAACAAACAAACATTCAGTGATCGGCAGTTCTGCAGACGGAAATGGCTTGAGGATGAGTGAGGTAATGGAGAAGGGCCAGACTGGTCTAAGCTGACAGGAAGGTGACAGTAACGCAAATAACTGCACATAACATCAGTGAACAGATCTCTGAACACACAATGCGTCAAACCTCTAAGTGGATAGACTACAGCAGCAGAAGACCTAATACGTCGAATAAATACCTAATAAAGTGAGTGTATATTGTCAAATAGAACATGCAAAATATGTAACTGAGGTGAAGGGTATAGCTTATTAAAGTACAGAACCGTATAAACATATTTACACTTACACAATGAGGCAACATAAAAGTAGTACAGTAGTATGTATGTGAAAATAGCAGTGTATAACAATATGTGGAAAGTTCTACATTAGATGTAGAACTGACATTACATCACTACTGATATTAGATCAATGATTGCAATTTATTACATACACAAAAAAAGATTACAATGTTATATACAGTGCCATCTGTAATGTTTAGGACAAAGACATATTTTTTTATTTGGCTCTGTACTCCACAATTTTAGATTTGTAATCAAAAATGCATATTCTCAGCAAATATTGAAGGGCATGTTTACAGACTTTGGTTTCACCATATTGATATTACAGTGTGTTTTATATATAGTAACAAACATATTTTTCTAGACTTTTTCTTGCCTTTGGTTTGTATTATTGTCATTAAACATGAGGGCCAGAGTTGTTCCAATGAATGTCAAGGAAGCCATTATGAGACTGAAAAATTAAAATAAAAAGTCTGTAATGTCTGTTTTGTTATGCCAAACCTTAGGTGTAACAAAATCAACTGTTTGGAACAGCATTAAGGAGAGAGAACATGTAATGGGGCATAGGGCATGGCAAGCCAAGTAAGACCTCTACAGCTGATAGCTGAAGAATTCTCATCATAATGAAGAAAAATCCCCAAACATGTGTCCAACCGATCAGAAACACCCTTCAGGAGGCAGGCGTGGATGTATGAGAGACTACTGTCCACAGAAGACCACAGTCATGTCTCAGTGGGTCACAGACTTCAACCAGTCATGCATATAGAAAATATGCAGTAAACATGACTGTAATTTACATCACATAAATATGTCCCAAACATTATGGTGCCCTGAAATGGGGGAGTATGTATAAAAAGTGCTGTCATGTCTACACGGTGAAACCAGAATGCCTAAAAATACCCTTTAATAAAATATGAGAACTTGCACTTTGAATCGTTTGTTTATGAATATAAAATTGAGGTGTACTGAGCTAAATTAATGTTTTTGTCCCAAGCCTTTTTGTCTCGGAACAGCGCCGCGATATCAACGTGCGGCCAAGAATATATCGCATCCGAAGTGATAAGAACTTCCGTTGAGAATGAATGGGAAAAGTTAAGGAAAGTTAAGCTTAACTATCCCGCAGAGGCCAGCCGTGTGTAGGTGTAGAGCCCTACGATGGTCACCACAGCTCGAATCTGCTCTTTGCCAAACCATGACATAAATAATGGAAACTATTTTCTTGTAGAATTGTCCCATAATCATGTTTGTCGTGTCATTAGATCTCCAGCTCCATTTCACTATCGATAGGAAATCCTTTCTGCCATCATTCTACTTAATAGTTATGTCAAATACAATTAAGGTATTTGGCTCTGTCCCCCACTGTTCACTCTGAACAATATGGGATATGCAATTTGTTTAAAGTACATTGTTTTTAATGGCTGTTATTGTAACTCTGAGAATGTTTTTTACATTTTTTAATTTTATTGTTTCAAATTGTTAAAATTAGGGATATGTTACGGCCCCCTGCTCTGTGCTACTTATTCTGGCGTTACTTCACAGGTGCCTTGTTGGCGGAGTACCAGGTCATTTGCGCAATTGGGAGCACCTGTGACCAGATGTTAAAATGTACCTGACTCTTGCCTGAAGGAGGGAACTCTCTTCCCACGTACCTGTTGGTTCTTTTTGGGTTTGCATGAGACAACATTGCTTCAGCATACTTTTCACACATCCACTCACTCACACTACTGATGCAACTGACTTTCACACTACACATTTTTGTTAACTGGTTATTTCAAATAAATTTGACCTTGTTTTTTAAATGCGTCAGTGTGCGTCTCCCTCTTTGTCACGGCCAATGAGCCAGGTCGTGACCGATAATGAAGTACATAATAATATCAAGCAGGAAATAAAATGAAAGGTAGGCAGCTGGTTGGATGTTGGGTAAAAGTTTTTATGGCAACTGAAGGAGAACAATATTTACAACTTGTCTACTATCCATGCACACAGATACAGACAATTGCCAAAATATCCACTCACTGAGAACTTTATTAGGAACACCTGTACACCTACTTAGATGTAGAACTGACATTACATCACTACTGACATTAGATCAATTATTGCAATTTATTACATACACAAAAAAAGATTACAATGTTATATACAGTGCCATCTGTAATGTTTAGGACAGAGACATTTTTTTTTTTGGCTCTGTTCTCCACAATTTTAGATTTGTAATAAAAAATGCATGAAGGGCATGTTTACAGACTTTGGTTTCACCATATTGAAATTAAAGTGTGTTTTATATATAGTAACAATAAATATCATATTTTTCTAGGCTTTTTCTTGCCTTTGGTTTGTATTATTGTCATTAAACATGAGGGCCAGAGTTGTTCCAATGAATGTCAAGGAAGCCATTATGAGACGTCTGTTTTGTTATGCCAAACCTTAGGTGTAACAAAATCAACTGTTTGGAACAGCATTAAGGAGAGAGAACATGTAATGGGGCATAGGGCATGGCAAGCCAAGTAAGACCTCTACAGCTGATAGCTGAAGAATTCTCATCATAATGAAGAAAAATCCCCGAACATGTGTCCAACCGATCAGAAACACCCTTCGGGAGGCAGGTGTGGATGTGTCAGAGACTACTGTCCACAGAAGACCACAGTCATGTCTCAGTGGGTCACAGACTTCAACCAGTCATGCATACAGAAAATATGCAGTAAACATGACTGTAATTTACATCACATAAATATGTCCCAAACATTATGGTGCCCTGAAATGGGGGATTATGTATAAAAAGTGCTGTCATGTCTACATGGTGAAACCAGAATGCATAAAAATACCCTTTAATAAAATATGAGAACTTGCACTTTGAATCGTTTGTTTATGAATATAAAATTGTGGTGTACTGAGCTAAATTAATGTTTTTGTCCCAAGCATTACGGAGGGCATTGCATATTACAATTCTTATGAACATATAAACACAACAACAGCAACAAAAATATCAATGAATAACTATATTGTTGTTTGTAACAATATTAGCATGGTGGATATGCATAGGTATTAAAGGAGACTGGGCTTGGGACTGGGGCAGTTGGAATAGCCAGGGCAGGAGGGAAGGTGAAGGCTGGGTCTCCTGAAGTACTGGTATTGTTCCGATTTTGCCAAGGACTTCACAGACCTCTTCGGAAGTATATCTGCAGCCTACCTGGGAGAAAATATACATGCCTCCACATGCTGATCACCTGGAGATATCAAAGTAACATTAGTTATGAAATGTATGAAAGTAACCAAGAGACCTGTACTAATTATACTGTGTGCCTAATTATACTGTAATGCCTGGCATTACAGTCATTATTGTACTAAACAAAGAAAAAACAGAACAATAAGTATATGTATTTACTGTACATTCATATAATTTAAGGTAACATGGGTGTAAATATTGTATAATATAATAATTGTGGAAACTGCTCTATTATTTAAGTACTTAGCTGGGCAACTACATAATATGGGCAAGTTAACAACAACAACAACAACAATAATAATAATATATTAATGGAAAATAAAGGAACATATACCAAGATGTCTGAATGACAGTAAGTTAGGCCAATGTCAATAAACAATTGCCAGTGAAATACGAGCAACAATAATACATTTTATGTCTAAACCTTCACGAATCAAACGTGTATACAAATTGTCAATACTATTAATGACGGTGATATTTTAAAACCGTAATGTGATAGCATGTTAATGTAGCTGGCTACGACGTTGAGAAGCAGACATGCAGAGACATTATCCTGTTTACCTGTAATTTTCCCACATAAAAAAACGAACAATTGGAACATTCAAAATAGCAATAATACATCGGGAATACCTCATCAACATGAATATCATTCGAGGACCCGTTAATGCCAAAATAATTATCTAAATAAGACTTACCAAAAGGACCCCATGGATAAGAACTTCCGTTGAAAATGAATGGGAAAAGTTAAGGAATCCGCGCTGTAAGGACGTCATTGGTTTTTCTCGAAACAGCGCCGCGATATCAACGTGCGGCCAAGAATATATCGCATCCGAAGTGATAAGAACTTCCGTTGAGAATGAGGCAGCCGCAGCTGTTCCGAGAAAAACGAACGACGTCCTTACAGTGCGGATTCCTTAACTTTTCCCATTCATTTTCAACGGAAGTTCTTATCACTTCGGATGCGATATATTCTTGGCCGCACGTTGATATTGCGTCGCTGTTCCGAGAAAAACGAATGACGTCCTTACAGTGCGGATTCCTTAACTATTCGAAATCGCCTGGCGCGAATCATTTCCCTGGGCTCCTTTATGTTACTTTGATATCTCCAGGTGATCAGCATGTGGAGGCGTCTATATTTTCTCCCAGGTAGGCGCAGATGTACTTCCGAAGAGGTCTGTGAAGTCCTTGGCAAAATCGGAACAATACCAGTACTTCAGGAGACCCAGCCTTCACCTTCCCTCCTGCCCTGGCTATTCCAACTGCCCCAGTTCCAAGCCCAGTCTCCTTTAATACCTATGCATATCCACCATGCTAATATTGTTACAAACAACAATATATACTTATTCATTGATATTTTTGTTGCTGTTGTTGTGTTTATATGTTCATAAGAATTGTAATATGCAATGCCCTCCGTAATGCTTGGGATAAAAACATTAATTTAGCTCAGTACACCACAATTTTATATTCATAAACAAACGATTCAAAGTGCAAGTTCTCATATTTTATTAAAGGGTATTTTTATGCATTCTGGTTTCACCATGTAGACATGACAGCACTTTTTATACATAATCCCCCATTTCAGGGCACCATAATGTTTGGGACATATTTATGTGATGTAAATTACAGTCATGTTTACTGCATATTTTCTGTATGCATGACTGGTTGAAGTCTGTGACCCACTGAGACATGACTGTGGTCTTTTGTGGACAGTAGTCTCTGACACATCCACGCCTGCCTCCTGAAGGGTGTTTCTGATCGGTTGGACACATGTTTGGGATTTTTCTTCATTATGATGAGAATTCTTCAGCTATCAGCTGTAGAGGTCTTACTTGGCTTGCCATGCCCTATGCCCCATTACATGTTCTCTCTCCTTAATGCTGTTCCAAACAGTTGATTTTGTTACACCTAAGGTTTGGCATAACAAAGCAGACATTACAGACTTTTTATTTTAATTTTTCAGTCTCCCTTGACATTCATTGGAATTTGGACATTCTGGCCCTCATGTTTAATGCCAACAATAATACAAACCAAAGGCAAGAAAAAGCCGAGAAAAATATGATGTTTATTGTTACTATATATAAAACACACTGTAATTTCAATATGGTGAAACCAAAGTCTGTAAACATGCCCTTCAATATTTGCTGAGAATATGCATTTTTGATTACAAATCTAAAATTGTGGAGAACAGAGCCAAATAAAAAAATGTCTTTGTCCTAAACATTACAGATGGCACTGTATATAACATTGTAATCTTTTTTTGTGTATGTAATAAATTGCAATCATTGATCTAATGTCAGTAGTGATGTAATGTCAGTTCTACATCTAATGTGGAACTTTCCACATATTGTTATACACTGCTATTTTCACATACATACTACTGTACTACTTTTATGTTGCCTCATTGTGTAAGTGTAAATACGTTTATACGGTTCTGTACTTTAATAAGCTATACCCTTCACCTCAGTTACATATTTTGCATGTTCTATTTGAAAATATACACTCACTTTATTGGGTATTTATTAGACGTATTAGGTATTCTGCTGCTGTAGTCTATCCACTTAGAGGTTTGACGCATTGTGTGTTCAGAGATCTGTTCACTGATGTTATGTGCAGTTATTTGCATTACTGTCACCTTCCTGTCAGCTTAGACCAGTCTGGCCCTTCTCCATTACCTCACTCATCCTCAAGCCATTTCCGTCTGCAGAACTGCCGATCACTGAATGTTTGTTTGTTTTTCGCACCATTCTGAGTAAACTCAAGAGACTGTTGTGGATGAAAATCCCAGGAGATCAGCAGTTACAGGAATACTCGTACCTTGCACCAACAATCATGCCACAGTCAAAATCACTATTGGTTGATATGAACATGAACTGGAGCTCCTGACCCATATCTGCATGATTTTATGCATTGCACTGCTGCCACGATTAGGTAATCGCATGACTAAGTAGGTGTACAGGTGTTCCTAATAAAGTTCTCAGTGAGTGGATATTTTGGCAATTGTCTGTATCTGTGTGCATGGATAGTAGACAAGTTGTAAATATTGTTCTCCTTCAGTTGCCATAAAAACTTTTACCCAACATCCAACCAGCTGCCTACCTTTCATTTTATTTCCTGCTTGATATTATTATGTACTTCATTATCGGTCACGACCTGGCTCATTGGCCGTGACAAAGAGGGAGACGCACACTGACGCATTTAAAAAACAAGGTCAAATTTATTTGAAATAACCAGTTAACAAAAATGTGTAGTGTGAAAGTCAGTTGCATCAGTAGTGTGAGTGAGTGGATGTGTGAAAAGTATGCTGAAGCAATGTTGTCTCATGCAAACCCAAAAAGAACCAACAGGTACGTGGGAAGAGAGTTCCCTCCTTCAGGCAAGAGTCAGGTACATTTTAACATCTGGTCACAGGTGCTCCCAATTGCGCAAATGACCTGGTACTCCACCAACAAGGCACCTGTGAAGTAACACCAGAATAAGTAGCACAGAGCAGGGGGCCGTAACATATCCCTAATTTTAACAATTGTTAAAATTATAAAACAATAAAATTAAAAAATGTAAAAAACATTCTCAGAGTTACAATAACAGCCATTAAAAACAATGTACTTTAAACAAATTGCATATCCCATATTGTTCAGAGTGAACAGTGGGGGACAGAGCCAAATACCTTAATTGTATTTGAGATAACTATTAAGTAGAATGATGGCAGAAAGGATTTCCTATCCATAGTGAAATGGAGCTGGAGATATAATGACACGACAAACATGATTATGGGACAATTCTACAAGGAAATAGTTTCCATTATTTATGTCATGGTTTGGCAAAGGGCGGATTCGAGCCGTAGTGACCATCGTAGGGCTCTACACCTACACACGGCTGGCGGAAGCCGCGGGACGCGGGTTATATTCTGCATCATACAGTTATTTTTATCAATTGTATCTCTCTACTATGTTTTTTCTGGATTTTGTTTTTATTTCTTTTTGTTCACCACTCGACCATGAAAAGAGGTCTGTCCATTTTAATATCTTGACCTAGGATGCTATCGAGTTTATATAAAGTATTTTATTATTATCATTATTATTATTATTATTATTAAAAGCCTGGCATTGGTAGCTACTGTAGTACAGCAGCGTGGCTGTGTGGCAGGGCTGGGCGTGGCTGCAGGGTGAGCAAGCTGCCCGTGAGGCGCTGCATGGGCGGGCGGGGTCTGGGGGTTGCGTGCGGGGGATTATCGTGCTGGGGGTGGATGCCTGGTTTCCTCTCCTGGCTGTGGTTGTTGGTGGAGGTCCTGCTCAGTGCAGTGTCCTTTAGGACCTTTGTAAACATCTTCACCCCCTCATTGTTGAGGTGCTCCTGGTCGTAGAGGTCACGGTGGTGAGCCAGGTGGACGTTTGGCAGCAGGGCACAGCCTCGGGACACCTCTGCGTTGATGCTGTGGATCACTCACTGTGGCACGTCTGTTCTGGGCAGCAGGGTGGAGATGGTCACTTTGGCTGCCGGGTACTGGTGTGTGGCCTTAACTGCCACCTGTCTCAGGGCCTCGGCTACGTCAATCCTGCGTGTGCTCAGGTCGTTGGTCCCCGTGTGGATCAGGATGTGTTTGGCCTCTCCCAGTCTTTGCTGTGACAGCAGTTCCAGGGCAGTCTGTGTTGTTGGGCAGCGAAGCTTCATAACCTTTCTCCCAGATATCTCACATCTGTGCTGTGTGAGGAGGCTGGCTACCTCGCTGTTAGCCTGCTGTGTGTGGCTGCTACAGTTAGACCTCGCTGTTAGCCTGCTGTGTGTGGCTGCTACAGTTAGACCATCGCTGTTAGCCTGCTGTGTGTGGCTGCTACAGTTAGACCTCACTGTTAGCCTGCTGTGTGTGGCTGCTACAGTTAGACCTCGCTGTTAGCCTGCTGTGTGTGGCTGCTACAGTTAGACCATCGCTGTTAGCCTGCTGTGTGTGGCTGCTACAGTTAGACCTCACTGTTAGCCTGCTGTGTGTGGCTGCTACAGTTAGACCTCACTGTTAGCCTGCTGTGTGTGGCTGCTACAGTTAGACCTGGCTGTTAGCCTGCTGTGTGTGGCTGCTACAGTTAGACCTCGCTGTTAGCCTGCTGTGTGTGGCTGCTACAGTTATACCTCACTGTTAGCCTGCTGTGTGGCTGCTACAGTTAGACCTCACTGTTAGCCTGCTGTGTGTGGCTGCTACAGTTAGACCTCACTGTTAGCCTGCTGTGTGTGGCTGCTACAGTTAGACCTCGCTGTTAGCCTGCTGTGTGTGGCTGCTACAGTTAGACCTCTCTGTTAGCCTGCTGTGTGTGGCTGCTACAGTTAGACCTCGCTGTTAGCCTGCTGTTTGTGGCTGCTTCAGTTAGACCTCGCTGTTAGCTTGCTGTGTGTGGCTGCTACAGTTAGACCTCGCTGTTAGCCTGCTGTGTGTGGCTGCTACAGTTAGACCTCGCTGTTAGCCTGCTGTGTGTGGCTGCTACAGTTAGCCCTCGCTGTTAGCCTGCTGTGTCTGGCTGCTACAGTTAGACCTCGCTGTTAGCCTGCTGTTTGTGGCTGCTTCAGTTAGACCTCGCTGTTAGCTTGCTGTGTGTGGCTGCTACAGTTAGACCTCGCTGTTAGCCTGCTGTGTGTGGCTGCTACAGTTAGACCATCGCTGTTAGCCTGCTGTGTGTGGCTGCTACAGTTAGACCTCACTGTTAGCCTGCTGTGTGTGGCTGCTACAGTTAGACCTCGCTGTTAGCCTGCTGTGTGTGGCTGCTACAGTTAGCCAGAGTTTCCTCCCTGAACTGAGTGACCTCCTGCTCCAGCACTGCCAGGCTGTCTCAGGGTCCTGATGCTGCTGTACACTTTGGGGAAACTGGGGGTACAGTGGCAGGGGGAGGTATTTCACTGGCAGGGGCACTGTTGGTGAGATGGGTGCGTGGGGGTTGGACCCAAAATGCACGACTCAGAAACAATAGTAATATAAAGACCCAAATACAAAACAAACAAAAAGCACGGTGCCGAGGGAAGAGGCAATCTCGTAGTCGGTAGGCGTGCAGGGAGGTCCGGTAGCAGGAGAGCTGTCAGCGGGGCAGATGAACAGGCGGACGGCAGGCAGAGGCGTAGTCGTGGGCGAAGCGGGAGTCGAAACCATGAAACAATCAGCGGGGCAAAAGTACAAAAACGGTAGGCGGGGACGTAGTCGAGAAACAAAACGAAGGTCACAAAACAGAAATCAATAATCGATGGTCAGTAAACAGGCGTGGATCGTAACGTGTAATCAAACAGTAAATAATGCTCAAGAGTTGCGTGAAAAAACAGAGGCAGACAATTTCGCCGTGAACAGTTGCGCGACTGGGCTATAAATGCAGGTGTAGACAGGTGTAGACAATTAGTTAGAGCGTAGCAAGGAAATGGAAAACAGGTGCGATGGATGACAAGTTTAACAAGGAGATTAGTAATCGTTAGTAATAAACCTATCCTGCCCTAGCATTAGTAAATTAGTAAATGACATGCACGAGAAACGTAAGGTAACATGAACACATGATTAGTCTTGTTAGTTTCTACCCAATCCTGATCTAGCGTTAGTAGTTTTAGTAAATAGACAAATAGAAACATTAGGGGAGTGAAGGACAGAACGAGAGAGAGAGAGAGAGAGAAAAGGCGGAACGCAAGGTTTGCGGAAAAACATGTAAAAGTGTATGCATAACAACGACCAGTTAATGTAACAATAAACATAAATCAAAACATGACACAACGCGAAACTAAGACGATAACCACTAAACATAACCAGGAATATAATCGTATGAAAACATAACTAGACATGACAAGAAAATAAATCGTAACGAGACATAACTAAACATGACAAGAAAATAAATCGTAATGAAACATAACTAAACAACATGACGAACCTAGACTAACATAATACATGATAAGACACTACGTGACTAAGACAACATGAATAAACATAAAACATGGCGAGACAGACCTGAAACGTGACAGTTGGGTTCAGGCTCAGGCTCCAGGGTCTTGTACTCTGGCTCTTTTTGAAGTTTCTCTGCCTGTCTTTTGAGGGGCTGGAAGCTCAGCTCAAACTGTTCTAGACTGGCCTCTGATCCCTGTACCATGACTGTGCCAGTGTGGTATATGTTCACTGCTAGCCTGGTATTGCTGCTGTCTGAGTCCTCCAGTACAGAGATCTGTCTGCCTTTGCTGATGCTGTTCTTTTTAATGTAGGGAGAGGTCTGGCAGAGGGCTGTGTGCCAGGCAGTGGGGCTCTGTGTGTAGAACAGCACATTGCATCTGACCCTGTTCTCTTCTGGCCCACAATAATCTGACACCAGTATCTCTGGGAAACTGCTCAGGACTTTGTCCTTGTGTTGTTTTTTGCCTTAGCTGACTGAATATGCTCAGAGTATTGAATTTCAAAGCCCTCTCCTGGCTGGGCTGAGGGTTCTGATTGGCTGGCTGGGGCTGAGATTGATACATCAGTTCCAATTTTCCCAACTGCCATTTCAACTGTCATTTCAACTGCCATTTCAACTGCCACTTTGCTGTCCTCCTTCATGCCTGATTTTAAGCAGTCTTTTGAAAAAACATTTTATTTTTTATTTTCAAAGATAAATGAGTCAATAAAAGTCGAGCACTATCAATAAAATAAAAAGTAAAAAAATATATTTTCCTGAGACTTACCTTCAGTGCCTCTGTTTCCACTGTTTAATCTTCCTGTCTCAAGTCCTTGGTTTCCTCTGTTTCTTTTTTAACTCTTTTAAAAGTATTTGTAGGTGTTTTCAAATTCAGAATGTCTTCATTTTATTCTCTGATTATTTATAAACATTTTTGATCGCAAATCAAACATTTTTCCATGAAGAATATTGAAAATTGAAGAAATTCTTTAGGAGCTCATCTTCTCCCTGACTCTCTCTCTCTCTCTCTCTCTCTCTCTCTCTCTCTCTCTCTCTCTCTCTCTCTCTTCGGTCTCCATCTCCCTCTCTCTCCCTCTCTGTCTCTCTCTCTGTCTCTCTCTTTCTCTCTCAATTTGCGTGTGTGTGTTTGTATGTGTGTTTGTGTGTGAATCACTGGACTCATTTGAGCTGTGAATCACTGCACTCAAACTCATCTGTGAATCACTGGACTCAAACTCATCTGTGAATCACTGAACTCAAACTCATCTGTGAATCACTGGACTCAAACTCATCTGTGAATCACTGAACTCAAACTCATCTGTGAATCACTGAACTCAAACTCATCTGTGAATCACTGCACTCAAACTCATCTGTGAATCACTGGACTCAAACTCATCTGTGAATCACTGCACTCAAACTCATCTGTGAATCACTGAACTCAAACTCATCTGTGAATCACTGAACTCAAACTCATCTGTGAATCACTGGACTCAAACTCATCTGTGAATCACTGAACTCAAACTCATCTGTGAATCACTGAACTCAAACTCATCTGTGAATCACTGGACTCAAACTCATCTGTGAATCACTGAACTCAAACTCATCTGTGAATCACTGGACTCAAACCCGAAAGCCAGGCCCCAGGCCCCGGTGAGCAGCTGGGGGTTGTCATGGTTTTACCTTTAGGTAATTAATAAACTTTGTAAATAAAGACTCTTGCAGACCGATTACTGTTTTACTCACTGCTTTACTCCGCCATCTTGAGTCACACACCTAATCACATTTTGTCTCGTGAGACTTGGATCACATTACTGACATCTGGTGGACAAAATATGTTACATCCCCTTTTTTCTGATGAAAACATTCTGTCTGAATGAGAACACAGAAGTGAGAAACACTGGCTGGAATAACAACAATATTCAGTGCAAATTCCAAACATCGGAATCTGTTCACAGTAAACAGGTAAGTCATTTTTATTCATTTATTTTTAACATCCGTTACAAATCAAATATTGGTTTGGGTTTGACAACACGCCCTGAACGCGGAGTGTAACCGGATTGTTGCTGGTCATTTGACCGAGTGTCCAAGCCTGGAGGATCCACAAGTTCAGACTGACGGCCCTGTGTGTTGTTGGCGCTGGACTCGGACTGTTGGACGTCTGCTGTGCTCACGTCCTCTCTGCTGTCTTGAGAGAGTCTTTCTCCGAGGGGGAGCGGTTTGGCCGATACGCCTGACCTTCGCTGGTTGTGATGCGGTAGCTCCTGTGTCTGCAGGACGGGTTACTGTCGCAGGTCTCCAGGAGCCGTCCTCCTGCCCAAAGCGGATGGGGGTACCTGCAGGCAGGGGTGGCAGAGGTCTGGCAGACCTGTTGTAGTACGTTTGTTGTGCTGACAGGCCTCTCTTCTCTCACGTACGCTCTGCTGACAGGCGACTTGTGGCTGCAGCTGCTTAGCTGTGGATGGAAGGATGGATGGCAGCCTGCGACTCATGAGAAGCTGTGCTGGTGACTTTAGGTTGTCTATCGGGGTGTGGCGGTATTCTAGGAGACTGATGTAAGCGCCCTTGCTTTCAGCTTTGGCTCTGTCTGACATTGGCTGAGCTGTTTGGACAGTCTTCTCTGCGAGGCCATTGCTCTGTGGGTAATGGGGGCTAGTGGTGATGTGTGTGAATCCCCATGACTGTGCAAAGGATTGAAACTCGTGTGCCCTGTAGCACGGTCCGTTATCGCTGATGATGGTTTCGGGGATGCCATGCCTCTCCATGGTTGACTTGAGTTTGGTGATAACGGCTGTGGCAGCACAACTGTATAGCCTCTCCAGCTCAAACAAACGGCTGTAGTAATCCACTACAACCATGTAATCTCTGGAGCTCCATGTAAATAGATCTGTGCCTGTCACTTGCCATGGTCTCTCCGGTATGGCATGTGATAGCAGGGCTTCTTTGGGGTCTGCACTGCTGCGCTCCTGGCATATGCTGCAGGCTTCTACTGCTGCCTCAATCTGTTTCCCCATCCCCGGCCAGAATAGAACGTCTCTAGCTCTGTTTTTGCTCTTTTCTGCACCCATATGGCTAGAATGTATGCGCTCAATCATGTTCTCTCTGAGCTTTTGAGGAATTATCATTTTCTCACCTTTAAAAAGAATGGCATCAATTTGGGCAATCCGGTCCCTGTGGTTCCAGTGCTCTTGGATGCTGGGGGGACATTGTGATCTGGACTCAGGCCAGCCTTCTTGGGCTGCCTGTTTCAGGGCGGTGAGCTGGGGATCCTGGCTTGTTGCCTCTCTGATCTCCGTCAGCCTCTGGTCGCTCACAGGAACACTGCTGATGACCGTGTGCACCTGGGCTTCCATTCCTTCATCTGGAGCTCTGTCATGGTGCTCTACGGACTTCCCAGATAGTGTGTCGGCGACTGGAATGTCTTTTCCGGGTCGGTGGATAATGCTGATGTCGTACCTTTGCAACTGCAATATCATTCGCTGCAGCCGTGGTGGGGCTGATGCTAGTGGGTTTTTAGAATTGATTCTAGTGGCTTATGGTCTGATTCTACGGTCACCTTGCGGCCGTTGGTGTACTCATGGAAACGCTTGCAACCAAACAGTACAGCATAGAGCTCTTTCTCTATCTGTGCATAGTTTCCTCCGTGCTGTCAGTGCTTTTGAGGCACAGGCAACTGGTTTGCCGTCTTGGAGCATAACTGCCCTGAGCCCGCTTTCTGAAGCGTCCACTTGGAGTGTTTGCTCTTTCAGGGGGTCGAGCTAAACGAGTACTGGGCCTGGTTGTTGTGTTATCAAATCTTTCATTTTCTGCAACGCTCTATCATGGATAGCGTCCCAAACAAAGTCACTGTGCGCTTTTAGCAGCTGTCGCAGTGGTGCAGTGACCTCAGATAGGTGTGGAGCAAACCGTGCCAGGTAAGTGAACATCCCAATGGTAGTTTCTAACTCTGCCTTGTTCTGCGGTGGCTGCATTTCCTGAACTGCTTTTACTTTCTGGGGCTCAGGTTTGAGACCTTGGTGTGACAGTGTGTGTCCAAAGTGACTTACCTCTGACATGCAGACGCGACGTTTCTCAGGATTTAGCCGCACCCCTCTCTCCCTTGTCCGTCTCAGCATGGCTCGGAGGTTGCGGTCGTGGTCGTGTTTGGTCTTTCCCAACACTAGTATGTCATCCACTATGGCTGCTCCACCCTCGAGGCCTCCGCACGTCTCATCCACACGCCGCTGGAACTCGTCTCGGGCCGAAATGATACCGAATGGCAGTCTAAGGAAACGGTACCTGCCAAACCCTGTGTTAAATGTTGTCAACATAGATGACTCATGACTCGGTTTCATGGCCCAATAACCTGACCGTGCGTCTAAAACGCTGAAATATTTTGCTCCGGCAAGCTTTGTGGTGACGTTTTCTAATGTGGGTAGGGGGTAGTGAGGTCTCTGTATTGCTTTGTTAAGGGGTCTTGGGTCTAAACAGACTCTGAGCTTTCCTACGACAACCAGTGCGTTTACCCAGTCTGTGGGTTCAGTGACCTTGCATATGATGCCATTTTTCTCCATGCTGTTGAGCTCTTCTTTTGGTCGGCTTCGCAGTGCGATAGGGACGCCACGTGGTGGGCAGACTACAGGCGCTGTGTCGGGGTCCACACGGAAATGCCATTCACCTGGGAATTCTCCTATGTACATGCCGACAGGTTTTTGTGTTTTGGATTTCTGTATTGCGATCGCCATTCGGTGACAAGTATAGGCCCACCTTGATCACACAGGTCGATGAATACATTTTTTTTTTTCTGTCACATTAAGTTGTTGCTTCAACTTAGACATTTTTGAAGGGAATAAGGAAAGGACAATAGGTTTTAGCCAATGTGAAAATGATTCCCTGACCCCTTAATGCTGAACTCCTAAAAAAGGGACCACCGTCTGAACAACAAGGATTTACAGCCAAAACCAATGCAGAGACTGGTTATCATTTTTGCATCACCATGATAATGTAAACTCATGTCAATTTCAAATATAAAAAAGTGAATATTTGAATTTCTTGAAAATAAATGAGTAAATACTTAAACGAATAAGGAAAAATCTCGTCATGGTCCAACAAGTAAGATAATGTACAAATTGCATATGAATGCTATTTTAGTGCATTAGGTTTTCTATATCATCTAGTATCTATTAATGTCGTGTGTAAACAAAACAAAAAACAGACACCCTTCCGTTTCAAAGGTGTAAATATTTTCCCTTCGGTAAATCAAAGGCAGTGTATAGCACTGGCATCTTTTTGGTATGCAGTTCCAATTTGTTGGACGTCACTTTTGGACTGATCCTATACATGTTTTTTCCAGAGTGAGGGAACATTGGAAGAATAGCTTCTTGACTTTTCAATGCAACACAATACGACGTCTCTGAAATAGCATGGTTCTGTATTCCCGAGGGAGGGGCGGTCATGTGACCGCTTGGCTGCCACATGACCCAGTGGAACTGGATGTGAATGAAAGACCTGCTGTAAATGATACTTTCGGCATGTAATCAGTTGTTACAATAAACATTTCTTCTAAAAAAATTTTTGCTGAATTTTGTGTTGGGTGCGAGTATTGGATGATGGGTGATGAGACCTAAATTCCAGTGGATGAGAGGCGTGTAACACACTGTGTGAGAGGTGTGTAACACACTGTGTGAGAGGTGTGTAACACTGTGCGAGAGGTGTGTAACACTGTGTGAGAGGTGTGTAACACACTGTGTGAGAGGTGTGTAACACTGTGTGAGAGGTGTGTAACACACTGTGAGAGGTGAGAGGCGTGTAACACACTGTGAGAGGTGAGAGGCGTGTAACACACTGTGAGAGGTGAGAGGTGTGTAACATACTGTGAGAGGTGAGAGGTGTGTAACATACTGTGAGAGGTGAGAGGTGTGTAACACACTGTGTGAGAGGCGTGTAACACTGTGAGAGGCGTGTAACACACTGTGAGAGGCGTGTAACACACTGTGAGAGGTGAGAGGTGTGTAACACTGTGAGAGGCGTGTAACACACTGTGTGAGAGGCGTGTAACACACTGTGAGAGGCGTGTAACACACTGTGAGAGGTGATAGGTGTGTTACACTGTGTGAGAGGTGTGTAACACACTGTGAGAGGTGAGAGGTGTGTAACACACTGTGAGAGGTGAGAGGTGTGTAACACACTGTGAGAGGCGTGTAACACACTGTGAGAGGTGAGAGGTGTGTAACACACTGTGAGAGGTGAGAGGTGTGTAACACACTGTGTGAGAGGTGTGTAACACACCGTGGGAGAGGCGTGTAACACACTGTGAGAGGTGAGAGGTGTGTAACACTGTGTGAGAGGTGAGAGGTGTGTAACACACGGTCGTCCTCGCCCTGGAAGGTGAGGTTGTAGCGGATCTGTGTGGCGTCGCGCCGGCGAGCAGCAGAAGGTGGACTTGTCTTCCACTTGTTGGCCACGGAGGTGTGGCTCACGGCAGGGTTGTCGCTGACCTGGGCCTCCGACACGCTGGGCCAGCCCCTCGAAGCTGAAGTAGGGCCTGGTTTCACCCACGGGGGGATGTAGTGGGTCACGTTCCTCCGAAGGGTCACCTGGTAGAGCTGCCCGAAATGATCTGAGGGACACATGGGGGACACCCTTTATAATCCTAAATCAGTGTTCTAGAACTCCACTGCTTTCAGTCACCAGTAGTGCTTGTGACATCAGCATTAGAATGTTAACCCTTTCAATCCCAAGAGTGCAATATGGTACTCAAGCACAACTACCGTAAAATCCCAAGACAGCCATATGGCTCTCTCAACCTTTTCCATTACAACCGATCAAAATGACTGCTATACTTCTGTATTAAAACCCTACAAAACGATTTGAGTGGACCCACTTCATATTGGACTTGGGACTGAAAGAGTTAACCCTTAAAAAGTATGTGTTCCAGAACTCCTTTGCCTTCAGTTCCCAGAAGTGATTGTTACATCCTCATTAGAATGTTAAGTTTAGTCCTTCAAATGCTGTGCATTTTGATACACTTCATTATTGCCTCTTTGTACCTTGGAGCTATTTATTTTAGAAATGCTCCCGAATTACAGTACTTTCCAGAGAAAAATATTCACTAGGATTTTCAAGGACCGAAAATTTAAACCCAAAAAAAATAAAAAATAAAAAAAATAAAAAATAAAATTACAGATAGCCTGTGATTCTGCCCCAAGGGAACAATTAGGATCCTGCAGCGATTCTCACCTTTCCCACAATCGCCTACGTCAAACCCACAGGACTGTTATGTATGGCACTGAGGACCCAGACGCAGACCAGGGGATAATCCAAAAACGTTGTTATTTATTCCGAGTTCGAAAGCCAAGAGATCTAAGACAATGGCAAAAACAGGAAAAAAAAGAATAGTCGAGTAAACAGGCAAAAAGGTCAAAAATCCAATAAAAAGTGCGAAAGTACGAAAGGGCAAAGGCAAAAATCAAAGTCACTAAAACAAAGCAGATAATCAAAAACCAGGAAAGCAGATGGGCAAACAAAACAAGAGGGCAAGGCAAGCTTGAAAATCTAAGTCAAAGGGGTGTCTTCAGGAATCTCAAGGAATTTGGCTCTATAAATGATCAACGTTCTGACAATGGGTGAAACCGAGACTGAGGTTTAAATTCATGAGGGAAGGTGACAATCTAGGCAGGGCTGGGGAGAAGGTGGGCTAAACAAATAGACAACATGTGGGTAAACATGATAGGGTAATAACATCATAACAGGAGGGAGACGGAAATGCGGACTGGATGCACGTAACCAAACATGTAAAACATACGGCTCCAGATTAGGGAGAAGACATAGGTTGAAGACGTAGTGATAGTCAGAGACAGGTGCAAACACTTCGCTGAAACTAAGCGAGTAATCAGGGATAGCATAGGGAGGCGAAGTTATGGAACAGTGCAGAAATACTAAGAGATTGCGTTAGCTACGTGAATAATTCTAAACTACCCAATAAAAGTGATTGTTAGTTAGTTAGTTAGACAGACAGTTAGTGTATTAATAGGATTAGTACTGTAGAATATCTAGATTAGTAGTAGTTAGTAAGAATAGTGCTTTACAACATTTAACTACCAAGAGAAGCCGGAAGTAAGAACTACGAGATTGGAAGAAACATTGAAATCCCGAAAACTACCATAAACACCCGAATAGTGGGACACGCAGACAGGGGAGTGACTAGACTGGTAAACATTCAGACGCAGACATAACAGGGGATAACAAATGAGAAACTGTAATGGAAAACAACAACCAAGGATGTATGAAAATGAATAAATAACAAGAATAAACATTAATACAAACAGGACAAATACAGAAACATTACAACGACTCCCATAGCATAACAAAACCCTCAGACAAAACACACAACGACTCCTGTAACGCAACGAAACACTCAGACAATACACACAACGACTCCTGTAATAAAATTGTACTTGTGCTTTCCACATAATCCAGTCTCATATACAGTGCATCCGGAAAGTATTCACAGCGCTTCACTTTTCCCACATTTTGTTATGTTACAGCCTTATTCCAAAATGGAATAAATTCATTTTTTTCCTCAAAATTCTACACACAACACCCCATAATGACAACATGAAAGAAGTTTTTTATAAATTTTTGCAAAATTATTAAAAATAGAAAACTAAGACATCACATGTACATAAGTATTCACAGCCTTTGCCATGAAGCTCAAAATTGAGCTCATGTGCATCCTGTTTCCACTGATCAACCTTGAGATGTTTCTACAGCTTAATTGGACTCCACCTGTGGTAAATTCAGTTGATTGGACATGATTATATAGACAGGCACACACCTGTCTATATAAGGTCCCACAGGCGTCATGTTTGGAGGCGTCATGTTTGGAGGAAACCAGGCACCGCTCATCACCTGGCCAATACCATCCCTAGAGTGAAGCATGGTGGTGGCAGCATCATGCTGTGGGGATGTTTTTCAGTGGCAGGAACTGGGAGACTAGTCAGGATTGAGGGAAAGATGAATGCAGCAATGTACAGAGATATCCTGGATGAAAACCTGCTCCAGAGCGCTCTTGACCTCAGACTGGGGCGACGGTTCATCTTTCAGCAGGACAACGACCCTAAGCACACAGTCAAGATATCAAAGAAGTGGCTTCAGGACAACTCTGTGAATGTCCTTGAGTGGCCCAGCCAGAGCCCAGACTTGAATCCGATTGAACATCTCTGGAGAGATCTGAAAATGGCTGTGCACCGACGCTCCCCATCCAACCTGATGGAGCTTGAGAGGTGCTGCAAAGAGGAATGGGCGAAACTGCCCAAAGATAGGTGTGCCAAGCTTGTGGCATCATATTCAACACTTGAGGCTGTAATTGCTGCCAAAGGTGTATCAACAAAGTATTGAGCAAAGGCTGTGAATACTTATGTACATGTGTTTTCTTAGTTTTTTATTTTTAATAAATTTGCAAAAAAATTTAAAAAGACTTCTTTCATGTTGTCATTATGGAGTGTTGTGTGTAGAATTTTGAGGAACAAAATGAATTTATTCCATTTTGGAATAAGGCTGTAACATAACAAAATGTGGGAAAAGTGAAGCGCTGTGAATACTTTCCGGATGCACTGTATTGGCCAAGAAACTGACTGAGCTGCAAGTGAACAGCAACCTTATTCTGTGGAGTGTTTATTTTCTTTTAAGGAGATCCCAACAGGTCAGGGTCAGCTCAACCCTTTCGTGTAATCTGCACAGTCAGAATACAGCTAATGTACAACAGCGTTTGTCATTTTTTAAGGACACTGAGACTTAACATAGAGAAAACTATAATGGAAGCATTTTATGAATCAGTTCTCCAAAGCATCTCACATGTTTGTTTTGAGACATGAGAGCACAAGACCAGACCAAACCGGAGGGAGTCGTGTGACTGGCTAGTCGGGTCGCTGTTCTGCAGTGTACAGCTGCCCGGAGGCTTAAGCTAGTGAAGGGAAGTGTATGTCTCTGTGTTTCTGTTTGTACTCCTAGGCCTGCGGCCTTGTCCCAGTCTCCACATTCCCAGTGAGCGTTATACTCATGGAAAATAAGGTCACACAGATTGCTGGTGACTGGAGCCAGCTGAGCAGGCACAGCCATAGGGACAGCGGGGGCTCCTGCAGCACAGGAGAAGGACTAAACGCTCTGCGGTCTCCTTTATCCCAGCCGGGGTCCGTCTGTGTAATGAGCTCTCACACAGAGCAACATTAGTCATAGCCCAGTAATGCTTTCTTATTTCCCAGGTATGGTGTATTATATTACTTTGTGTTGTGTTTGTTTCATTCTGTATTGGAGTGTTGAGGCAAATTAATTTCCCCATTGTGGGATAATAAATTTGACTTGGCGATAAAGACCTACTATGTAATTTCCACAGCACATTCAGTTGTATTTTATGGATGGCAACTAAGTACCTCAGTGGATCATGATACTCATAGTATTTAACGTCTTGCACTGGCGTCTTGGTAACAGGTAACTAGAATAAGAATGAAATACGGGAGATGAAGATGAACACACAACTAGTGACGGTACTTATTTTAAATATTTATTTTTTCCTTTTCAAGTGATTTTTACAAGGGAATAATTCTCTATGATTATACCATGGCTTTGACTTTTTGCTCAATGTAAACCATTCGCATTATATTATATAGTGGGCCTTTAAAGTCTGTTACAATGGAAGAATGTCCTCTGACATGTTTTCCTGTCTACCTCATGGACATTGCTATTAGTGTGTCGATCATTTGGCTTGCTATATGGCATGTGAGCATGTCTTATGGATGATGGTAAGTTGTTACTGTATGGCATGTTAGCATGTCTTATGGATGCTGGTAAGTTGTTACTGTATGGTATGTTATCATGTCTTATGGATACCTGTATGGCAGGTGTTAGAGGGAGATATGTGGTGGCAAAATGGCTCCAACAGATGGAGCCATGAAAGATTTCAAATGAGGAATTCAACTGTAAAGATGCACACCTGGGGCTAATACCCATCAGGCTCCCTGTCTAAAGCCTGCCACTCCACACTCAGATGTGAAGTAGCTGTGGGGGAAATGCTGGGGTGGGGCTTTTATGGTCAGATTTGAACTTGACCTGTTGTGGTGGAGGAACGGGTTGTTGAACTGACCCTGCATGACCAAAGACATGGCCTGGACCTTTGTGAAGCTGGTCTGGATTTAAGGACTGTGAAAGCCACTGTCAAGCTGAATGAAGAAATAAGATAGCTGTGAAAACATGAATTGACTGTTAAATATGACATTATGATTCATGTGTGCTATGGCACTTACCTGTGCTTTTGTGTGTTGCTTGAAGAAACCTGCCCAGGCAAATTGCTTCGTGATCCAGGCTTAGGCAGGGAACTGAAAGTGAAACGGAGCTCCAAAATGGAGCACGGTTTATTTCAGTTTTCATGTTGTGTGTTTTGTGAAAACTTTAGTTTGGCCTTATTAAAGCCCCAGCTAAGCACTATTGTGAAGTTTGTGTCCCTAATATTGCGCACCTTCACCACAGCACTGCTGTCTGCCCTCTATCCCGTCACATCTATGCGGTTATACAGTCCATCAGTGCCTCTCCTCTGATTGATGTTACACTGTGACCACATCAAAAGAACACTACTGTCCAATCATGGTAAAGAGCCAGCATGATCACTCTGACATCACCTGCTATACATTTGTGGAGAGAATAGTGCTGTCATTTAGGATGGATGCCAAAGACAGGATGGACCCACTGCAATCTGCACACAAGCAGAGGCACGGCATTGATGATTCTCTACTTATTCTCTCAAAGGGATGAAGCCAATCTATAACTCAATGCATCAACTAATCAATAACTCACTACAGCAACTAATCTATAACTCAATACAGCAACTAATCTATAACTCAATGCAGCAACTAATCTATAACTCAATACATCAACTAATCAATAACTCAATACAGCAACTAATCTGTAACTCAATACATCAAATAATCAATAACTCAATACATCAACTAATCTGTAACTCAATACAGCAACGAATCTATAACTCAATACAGCAACAAATCAATAAATCATTACAGCAACTAAACTATCATAAATACATCAACAAACCAATAGCTCAATACAGCAACTAACCTATAACTCAATGCAGCAAATAATCTATAACTCCAGAGAGTAACTAATCTATAAATTGATACAGCAACTAATCTATAACTCAATACCGCAAAGAATCTATAAATCGATACAGCAACTAATCTATAACTCAATGGAGAAACGAATCTATAAATCGATACAGCAACTAATCTATAACTCAATAGAGTAACTAATCTATAAATCGATTCAGCAAATAATCTGTAACTCACTAGAGTATCTAATCTATAACTCAATAGAGTAACTAATCTATAAATCGATACCGCACTGTTATTTTCTTGATCTGTTCAGTGAATTCTTGAGAACCTTTAGCTTCTACCATGAATCTTAACCTCGAGTTCAGTCACTTGCAATAGCGCCACAAGGCCACCAGATGGCGGAATGCATCCACTTTGTGTTTCAAGTTTTCCAACAGGACCCACAGACTGACAGTGGTACTTTTGGCTATTTCCAGCTTCTGGTATGGTGCATGGTTTCGTTTTTTTCATCTATTTAGCATGAGGATGTGTGTGTGCTCTCTGTGTGCAAAAAATCTCCTGGGAGATGCACTGAAGATGCTCATGTTTTTTTGCACACAGAGAGCACACACACTCACTCATACATACAGACACAGACACACAACACACACACACACACACACACAGAGCACACCACGCTCACTCATACATACAAACACACACTCACAACACACACACACACAGAAACCACACACACACAGAGCACACACACAAATGCACTCACAAACACACACTAATACACAAACAGACACAAATTGTTAATACAAATACACACACACAGAGCACACACACACACACACACACACAGTCCACCTGATGACATGGATAAATGGTTTGCTAGGCTACGCTCCTTCAGTGTGTGTAGCAGGATGCTGGCCCTGGGGAGGCTATGCTCCTTCAGTGTGTGTTTCTTATACTAGAGTTAATTTACACTACTGTAGATCAATGCCATTCATTGAACTGTGCAGATCTTAGCCCCATCCTGATCCACTCATTTTGAGCATAAACATAATCCCAACCAGAATATGGAGTACTACTGTACTAGTGAGTACTACTGTAGCACAGGAGTCCGCAGTAATAAATAACAGCAAGATGTTCAATGTTTTTATAATTCAGGTTTAATCACATACAGATTTTACAGGAACAGGTTCAAACAAAGCAATCATGACACAGTAAATAAAGAAACTCAATACATTACTGTTCACAGTAATGAAAGGAAATAAGTACACTGCAGTGATCATTCTGCATTCTCCCTTTGAGCCGCATTCACCCACACAACTTTGCACACTGGAACTCTTGTGAAAATGAATCAAATCAACTGTAAAAACTAGTAAAATGCAGTGAACTTTTATACAAAGATGCAGATGCAGGGGAATTATTACCTCAAAAGCCTTTTACGATCTTTCACCAGAATCACACTCTTAATGTTATACTCATGTTTTAATCATCTAATGTATATAAACACACCATGACTATATACATAATATGATTTTATTAAAATACACAAAAATAAATGTGTGTGTGTGTGTGTGTGTGTGGAGCGGAGGTGTATGTGTGTGTGTGTGTGTGTGGGGGGGGGGTGGAGGAGTATGTGTGTGTGTGGGGTGGGTGGAGGGGTGTGTGTGTGTGTGGGGGGGTGGAGGGGTGTGTGTGTGGGGTGTGTGTGTGTGTGTGGGGGGGTATGTGTGTGTGTGTGTGTGGGGGGGGGTGTGGGTGTGTGTGTGTGTGTGGGGGGGGTGGAGGGGTATGTGTGTGTGTGTGTGTGTGTGTGTGTGGGTGTGTGGGGTGGAGGGGTGTGTGTGTGTGGGTTGGAGGGGTGTGTGTGTGTGTGTGTGTGTGTGGGGCGGAGGGGTGTGTGTGTTGAGTGAAGTGTGTGTGTGTGTGTGTGTTATGTGTGTGTGTGTGTGTGTGTCTCTACTCTACAGTTGGCAGAGGGACACTGAGCCCTTCTCCACATAAAACCCAGCACAGAGGGGTGTGTGTTGAGTGAAGTGTGTGTGGAATCTGTGCAGGAGGGTCAGTGTGTCAGAGTCAGAGACGCTGTAGAAGGACAGAGTGCCAGCCGGACGGTCCACACGCACTCCTACCCTGTACACACACACTCCTGCACCAGCACCATCATCACACACTCCTGCTCTGTGGTAGGGGGAGGGGCGGGCAGGTAGGCGTGTGTGGTCAAATCAACTGTAAAAACTAGTAAAATGCAGTGAACTTTTACACAAAGATGCAGGTGCAGGAGAACTATTACCTCAAAAGCCTTTTACGATCTTTCACCAGAATCACACTCTTAATGTTATACTCATGTTTTAATCATCTAATGTATATAAACACACCATGACTATATACATAATATGATTTTATTAAAATACACAAAAATAAATGTGTGTTTGTGTGTGTGTGGAGCGGAGGTGTATGTGTGTGTGTGTGTGTGTGGGGGGGGGTGGAGGGGTGGAGGGGTGTGTGTGTGTGTGTGTGTGGGGGGGGGGGGGTGGAGGAGTATGTGTGTGTGTGGGGTGGGTGGAGGGGTGTGTGTGTGTGTGGGGGGGGTGGAGGGGTGTGTGTGTGGGGTGTGTGTGTGTGTGTGGGGGGGGGGGGTATGTGTGTGTGTGTGTGTGGGGGGGGTGTGGGTGTGTGTGTGTGTGTGTGGGGGGTGGAGGGGTATGTGTGTGTGTGTGTGTGTGTGTGTGTGGGTGTGTGGGGTGGAGGGGTGTGTGTGTGTGTGGGTTGGAGGGGTGTGTGTGTGTGTGTGTGTGTGTGGGGCGGAGGGGTGTGTGTGTTGAGTGAAGTGTGTGTGTGTGTGTGTGTTATGTGTGTGTGTGTGTGTGTGTCTCTACTCTACAGTTGGCAGAGGGACACTGAGCCCTTCTCCACATAAAACCCAGCACAGAGGGGTGTGTGTTCAGTGAAGTGTGTGTGGAATCTGTGAAGGAGGGTCAGTGTGTCAGAGTCAGAGACGCTGTAGAAGGACAGAGTGCCAGCCGGACGGTCCACACGCACTCCTACCCTGTACACACACACTCCTGCACCAGCACCATCATCACACACTCCTGCTCTGTGGTAGGGGGAGGGGCGGGCAGGTAGGCGTGTGTGGTTCCTATTGTGCCAGACATAGTATCTGTGTTTATCGCACAACAGACTCCAGGAGTTTTTATTCCATCCAAACCAATAGTCATCAGCCACTCCTTTCCTGCTGATTCCTTTATATGTCACTGATATATGAACCAGTCCCCTCACAGACACACTGTACTCAGCCTCCCAGTAACAGCGCTCACACACACTCTCTCTGCACAGAACCTGGAACACAGAATCAAATCTCTCTGGATGATCAGGATATGGCTCCTCTCTCCCCCATGTGTGTGTCACCTTCCTGTTCCCCTCAGACAGAGACAGCCTTCTGTGCGCTGTGTTTGGATCCAGTGTGAGCCGACAGCCGTCTGCACACCAGAGACATTAATTATTATTCTTATTCACCTCATTATGTGAGTGAGAGATTTTATGATGAAGTCTCTCTGTGATGCCGCGGCTCATTGGCGCGTCCTCACACGTCCTTATTGTGGCCGCACTGAACTTTTATTTGCGTTTTTTAACAGAGCTGTGTGTGTCAAACACCTTACAGCACATTCACATAAACTAACAGAGCTGTGTGTGTCACACACCTTACAGCACATTCACATAAACTAACAGAGCTGTGTGTGTCACACACCTTACAGCACATTCACATAAACTAACAGAGCTGTGTGTGTCACACACCTTACAGCACATTCACATAAACTAACAGAGCTGTGTGTGTCACACACCTTACAGCACATTCACATAAACTAACAGAGCTGTGTGTGTCACACACCTTACAGCACATTCACATAAACTAACAGAGCTGTGTGTGTCACACACCTTACAGCACATTCACATAAACTAACAGAGCTGTGTGTGTCACACACCTTACAGCACATTCACATAAACTAACAGAGCTGTGTGTGTCACACACCTTACAGCACATTCACATAAACTAACAGAGCTGTGTGTGTCACACACCTTACAGCACATTCACATAAACTAACAGAGCTGTGTGTGTCACACACCTTACAGCACATTCACATAAACTAACAGAGCTGTGTGTGTCACACACCTTACAGCACATTCACATAAACTAACAGAGCTGTGTGTGTCACACACCTTACAGCACATTCACATAAACTAACAGAGCTGTGTGTGTCACACACCTTACAGCACATTCACATAAACTAACAGAGCTGTGTGTGTCACACACCTTACAGCACATTCACATAAACTAACAGAGCTGTGTATGTCACACACCTTACAGCACATTCACATAAACTAACAGAGCTGTGTGTGTCACACACCTTACAGCACATTCTCATAAACTAACAGAGCTGTGTGTGTCACACACCTTACAGCACATTCACATAAACTAACAGAGCTGTGTGTGTCACACACCTTACAGCACATTCACATAAACTAACAGAGCTGTGTGTGTCACACACCTTACAGCACATTCACATAAACTAACAGAGCTGTGTGTGTCACACACCTTACAGCACATTCACATAAACTAACAGAGCTGTGTGTGTCACACACCTTACAGCACATTCACATAAACTAACAGAGCTGTGTGTGTCACACACCTTACAGCACATTCACATAAACTAACAGAGCTGTGTGTCACACACCTTACAGCACATTCACATAAACTAACAGAGCTGTGTGTGTCACACACCTTACAGCACATTCACATAAACTAACAGAGCTGTGTGTGTCACACACCTTACAGCACATTCACATAAACTAACAGAGCTGTGTGTGTCACACACCTTACAGCACATTCACATAAACTAACAGAGCTGTGTGTGTCACACACCTTACAGCACATTCACATAAACTAACAGAGCTGTGTGTGTCACACACCTTACAGCACATTCACATAAACTAACAGAGCTGTGTGTGTCACACACCTTACAGCAGTGGTTCTTAACTGGTCTGGCCTTGGGACCCACAATTCCCTATGGTCATTAGGTCACAACTTATTTTATTTCTCAAAAATATTAC
This sequence comes from Conger conger, assembly GCF_963514075.1. NCBI lineage: Eukaryota > Metazoa > Chordata > Actinopteri > Anguilliformes > Congridae > Conger > Conger conger. The sequence goes on along the minus strand of NC_083778.1, from coordinate 2,123,801 downwards.
TGCACATATGATATTACATTGGCATTTGTATTAAAATATTAAATCATTGGGAAAATACTCAAACATTTCATCCATTTAGATTTGACATCACACTGTATGAACTGGATGTGAACACTGCAAATAATATGAGGTGGGCCTACCTCCTTTTACAATGACCACTGAACAATGAAAAGACCAGAACAGGCTGTGTTAAGAATGAGCAAATTAGGCCTAGGCTGTTTTAGAATCATTAATGAGAGAACTGGGGATGCTTTTTAGATCTGATCAGAGACTCAAAATCTGGCACTATGGTAGACAGAGCTACACGTAGATCATGTTCAGTGTCCAACCTGTTTCTTTGCTTGGACTTGAGCTGGACCAGAGTGGAGAATCCACTTTCACAGAGATAAGTAGTGCTGAAGGGCAGTACGATTTTAATTGCACGGATAGCCAAGGAGGAATACTCAGCCGTGATACTGTACTAGAAGTGAGAGAGGCTTATTTCTCCGAATTTCTTGTTCAGCATCTGGTTGCATGAAAGCTCAATCAGCGGATTCTCTTCATTACATGGCAACACAACGCTTTCGAGGTCGATTCCAAAGGGATCGCGCACCCACTGTTCATGTTCACTCGATGTCTCTGGGAAGTAATCATGAAACCGCGTTTGCAGTTTCCTGAGGTGCGCCGTAATGCTGCTCTTCAGGGCATTTTGTGCGGGACAGTGTCCAGCTGAAGTATTTCATGATGGGCGTTGGGAAACCTGTCCAGCCTGTCTTTGGACACTCTGTTTTCCCACAGTGCGATCTTCTTCTTAAACGCATTCACTTTATCGGACTGCTCAAACTTATTATGCCCCTTCCCTTGCAAAGATCAGTTCAGTGTGTTTAGGTGCTCGAACACATCAACAAGATAGGCAATGTGGGCCAGCCATACTCGGGGTCGTATTTTCATTTCGCCATGACAGCTCGCTCACGTTTTACCTCTCAAATGATTTCCATGGCAACAACAGGCATGGGCCTGACATCAAAATAAAGGTTTTGGGTCAACTAGTAGGCCCCCAGAGCCACCTCTCTGTGGCTCTGGGGTCAACATTAAGCGGTTGCATGAAAAGAATGCGTTTTTTTAAATGAATTAATTTTTTTTATACACACCATCCCTCCCCGACCCACCCAGGACACCTACGCGACCCACCAGTTAAGAAACACTGGTCTAGAAGCAGATATAGTTTTTTCTGTAGTTTGTAAAATATAATTTGGTATTAATGACAAAATGAAAAATTTAATTAATCATAAACTGTAGAAATATTCAAAAAGTGTAATGATAAATGTAGTTATTTTTGATTGATTACTTAATACTTTCAGAAGCCAATATATAGTATATTATATTTTATATTATATATAATATATTGTAGAATCAATATGAGCTATGGATAACTGCTTTAAGTATGTATAAAAGGATTAGTTGTAATTTTCAATCGCTTCAAACTGTGCACATGCACCAACGCACGGTTTGTACGTACACAGAATAATAAACTACACATTCCAAGAAAACGATAAGGCATTCTTGTCAAAAACGTACTAAATCATGTAGGCTTCACTCATTTGCGAGCATAAAATGTTTTATTTCTGTAATTTGCATGGACATTGGCAAAACAGTATAAGGTAAAACATAATAACTGCTTGGACTAATAATAATAATAATAATAATAATAATAATAATAATAATTAATGAAAAAATCCTGGATAATCTGTGCTGATGTGTAGCGTTATTGAATTTGTACTGCTGTGAGTTTGTTGAAACCAGACGGTTTGCTTTTGTCAGTAAAAGTTAAGCTAATGCTGACCATAAGTTTTATTTTACATTCAAGGTGCTTTGAAAAAATATAATTTGACTTTTAAATGAGTGTGATTGATTGGTAAACACATTTTTGCATGTTTCACATTTGAGACAGGAGTTTCAGTAAATGTCTTTGTTTTAAAAATAGTGACCACTATTTATATATTATATATCCACTATGCTGAATTCAGAAAAAAATGAAGTAAAAAAATGAAGTAAAATGGGGAAATATTAAAGATGAAAATTTATTTGTATTCGAGGTTGAGAGAGAGTTGAGAGTTCACCCAAAAAACATGTTTCCCAATGATTTATTGGCACCCCCTGGTATAAAAAATAGTTTGGAGTCATTGGCCTGTTGGAAAAGTCACCATATAACAGTGCCATGTTTGACACATATTTGACAGTAGGTATGACACGCTTCTCCTTGAATTATTTTCTTGCCGCCAAATGTGTCGATGGTGTGTATGGGCCAAATATTCAGTTTCGCAGTCATCCATCCATCCACCCATTATCTGAACCCGCTTATCCTGAACAGTTTTGCAGTCATTGTAGTGGTAATTCCAATGACTTTTGGGTTTGTTTATTGTATTCAGAAATGGCTTTTTTCAGGTCATCCTTTCAAATAGCAAGGGGTCCTGGGTTCGAATCCCCATCGGCCGGGGCCTCTCTGTGTGGAGTTTGCATGTTCTCCCCGTGTCTGTGTGGTTTCCTCCAGGTACTCCAGTTTCCTCCCACAGTCCAAAGACATGCAGGTTAGGCTAATTGGAGAGTCTAAATTGCCCATAGGTATGAGTGTGTGAGTGAATGATGTGTGTGCCCTGTGATGGACTGGCGACCTGTCCAGGGTGTATTCCTGCCTTTCGCCCAATGTATGCTGGGATAGGCTCCAGCCCCCCTGCGACCCTGTTCAGGATAAGCAGGTTCAGATAATGGATGGATCTTTTTGAGACTGGCGACCTGAAGATGTGCGATTGTTAAACTGTGGTCCTTGGGTTTCTCATGGCCTCCCTCAACATTATGCTCACCATCCATGGCGACAATGTGCAATTGCTTTCTCTTCCTGGCAAGTTAGCAAGCTTTCCATGCAGTTTTGTATTTTTCTTATTAAGTGCTTTAACCTCTGAGACAGTCAATTTCCATTTATCTTTTGAATAGCGAGTATCTTATATAAATTATCTTTAGATTGTGCTTTCTTTTTACCTAATTTTTTGACTCTATAGTGAAACAGAAAGTGACGGACTGAATAAGATTAAAAATTAAATAGACATTGTACTTATTTTCTTGTCAATGATAGTTTGTTTGTTTTTTAGAGGTGGCACCTACGTTTTTCAGAAGAAAACAAGTAGAAGTCTTAAAATGAAAGTATATCATTTATAGTGTGATATCTCTGTTGTTTATTACCTGCAGCATTTTAATTTTAAATTTGTATCAAGGGTGCCAATAATTGTGGCACTTACTGTGTCAGTCTCTGTAGAAGTATTTAAAAGTACAGCAGTATTCATACGGCACAGGCCTCTTACAGGAGGCATTCTGCAGTGTTCAAGACAAGATTTCGTAAGTCACCTGTTCGGCGAACATTTTCTTGATCGAACACTACAAAAAGACGGCAGGCTCTGTTGCGTTTGTCACCATCAGCTTTCCAAAACAGTGCACGAGAACACTGAACTGTATAATCCCGCTTTACATTACACATTATATTCATAGACTTTGGGAACAGTGTTGTTGATTGAGGTGGTTTGTTGCTGCAATTCCTCTCTTGACCTTGAGTCCGAAATTACCTATTGTACCTTTAACGTCAAAAGCTGAGTGTTGCACAGCCTTGGCGTACTGTTCGCTACATTATTTGTGTAAAGTAAATACACACACGTAATATTTACGGAACTTGCAGCTGCTTTGGCATGTGAATACATTCATGTGTGCATACGGGCATGCACAGCCCGTGTAAGATGGAGGTTCCAGAGCTTCCTCACGGTTGCAGCTCTGCAGCAGCACGGTGTGGCCCAGCCCCTTCCTGTGAGAGAGACTACAGACCAGGACATACTGCTCACTCACAGGTGAGCAGGAGACCCCACCACACACATATATACACACATACGCATAAACATACATGCACATAAACACACAAGCACACACACACACACACACACACACACATAAACAGGCACACAGACACACATACACGTACATACACACATACCAAAAACATTCTCTGTTTTGAAAACCATGCACTCAGTTTCCCAATCTGCACCGTCAGTTTTGTAAACAGTGAAATGCGTAAGTCTAAGGTTTGCCAAACCGAGCGCATGGATTACAGAATTGGGTGTCCGGATTGCAAAACCGAGAACAGGGATTTTCACTAAAATATTTTTTAGAGGGGACTCTGTAGCTATCTGACCTGCGCTTTCATAAAATTAGGCTAATTAGGGGATTAGGGGTGTACTTTTTCATTCCCGGACCTGAACTCTTTGTGTGTTTCTAGCCTTGATAATACACACGATGTTTGTTTGAACAAGCATTCCTTTGAGATACATGTTAATGTTAATTTCATTCATATTAATGAGAATTTGGTTTTGTAGCACTGAATCTCCTGTAGGCTCAAAAGCCAATGCATATTCCAATGTCATCAATTTCTGAAATTATTTTAGGAAATTCACATAAAAATGAGATGTTTAGGGATGAACAACCCGTTTGCCAACCTTGATCAACCTGGCTTTATGTTCAGTGATAGCCTGCAAGGAAGTAGCATGTACAAAGAACACTAACATTGTGCTTGTTTGGAAGGCACTACTCAGGTTCTGTATTATATATTACCTTACATATAATATAATATGTATTATATATAAGCCAGTGTGTCATCCTTGTTTTCAGCTGAGAACAGCCTTTAAGACTATGTTCTTGCCCAAAGACTGATCCGATATTAGTTTGAAGGTATACATACCCATTTTTCCTTTGGCTGCTTTGACATTTGCAGCTGTGGTCAACACACGTGCACGTTGTTGGTCTGAGTAAATCAGTCCAGGCTGGAGCCAATGACCTGTGTCTAGCATTTGTTTGTAACTCATTTTGATTCATCCTGAGTGCTCCTTTTCCGATTGGACAAGGATCCACGCCAGTAATTATATTCAGTACCATTTTAATCCTGTTTTTTTGTTTATTTTTACAAGTTAAATGTTTTGAAGTAAAATAAACGTGATTCAAACAGTAAATCGTGTGTATAATCAAATGTCTTATTTCATTCATAGACTACAGTAAGTACAGTAAATCCCCGGTCTCTCGGGCTGAGAAATTATTCAGCGGGAAACTCAGCGTAGCCAGTTGAGTCAATCTCAGCCGTTCCTGTGGTTCCATTTTATTCAGCTTAGAGTGGCGATTACATTTGTTCACAATGTTAACAACTTTGTTAGTTAATCCCTGTCACTTTTTTGTAAAGTGTTTCCCAAGTGCAAACTGTGACCAGGGTGTTTCCGTATTTGCGGTGGTAAAATGAGCATGTTACTGAAGGTTGGCACATGCAGGAGGGGAGATACCCACACACCACCAAGATCCAGCCTCCATTTTATTCAGCTCTTTACTTACTGAACAACAGCCACTCTCCTTTACTTCTAAACCTTAAAGTTAACATTTCATTTCTTAAAACCATTCAAGTATAACAGTATTTCATATGCTGGAATAAATAATTCAACAATATGAAGCAAGCACCCTACTTAACTGCTGCTCTCTGCTTTAATTTAACCCTGAAATACAAAGCATGCAAATGTTTAATACCATTCACATATTTTAGGATGAAAGATTTTATATTTGATCAAACAGAATTAGAATTTTAAAACAAACAAAATGCAGTTGGTAGAGAAGGTATGCATCTGAACACCTTAAAAATGTTCCATCACAAAGTGAGAACTTGCTTTAAAACATGTACCATCAAACATGTTTCATTCAAACACCGCATTAAATAATTAATTCATCGTGCCCTTGAGCATGTGAGTTTGACGGTGTCGTTTAAGGTTTCCCTCCTGACTGAAACTCTTCCCACACTGGGTACAGTTGTACGGCCTCTCCCCTGTGTGAGTTCGCTGGTGTAGTTTAAGGTTTCCCTCATGACTGAAACTCTTCCCACACTGGGTACAGTGGTACGGCCTCTCCCCTGTGTGAATTCGCTGGTGTAGTTTAAGGCTTATCTCCTGACTGAAACTCTTCCCACACTGGGCGCAGTGATACGGCCTCTCCCCTGTGTGAGTTCGCTGGTGTAGTTTAAGGTGTGCCCCTTGGCTGAAACTCTTCCCACACTGGGTACAGTGGTACGGCCTCTCCCCTGTGTGAATTCGCTGGTGTAGTTTAAGGTGTGCCACTTGGCTGAAACTATTCCCACACTGGGTACAGTGGTACGGCCTCTCCCCTGGGTGAGTTCGCTGATGTCCTTTAAGGGTTCCCTCCTGACTGAAACTCTTCCCACACTGGGCGCAGTTGTACGGCCTCTCCCCTGTGTGAGTTTGCTGGTGTAGTTTAAGGTGTCCCTCCACACTGAAACTCTTCCCACACTGGGCGCAGTGGTAGGGCCTCTCCCCTGTGTGAGTTCGCAGGTGCCGTTTAAGGTCTGAACCGTGACTGAAACACTTCCCACACTGGGTACAGTGGTAAGGCCTCTCCCCTGTGTGAATTCGATGGTGTCGTTTAAGGCTTCCCTCCTGACTGAAACTGGTCCCACACTGGGTACAGTGGTACGGCCTCTCCCCTGTGTGAGTTCGCTGGTGTTGTTTAAGGCTTCCCTCCTGACTGAAAGTCTTCCCACACTGGGCGCAGTGGTACGGCCTCTCCCCTGTGTGAGTTCGCTGGTGTCGTTTAAGGCTTCCCCCCACACTGAAACTCTTCCCACACTGGGCGCATGCATGCGCTCTCTTGCTGCTGGTGTCCACCTGTTTTGGGCTGAGGAGTCTGACTGTATCTGGGCCAGTCTGAGAGGGTGCACAGTGCCTGTGAGAGCTGGTGGAGGGCTGGAGACTCTCTGGTGTGACTGATCCTGCTCTGAGCAGTCTCACATATTCCTCATGGTGAGAGTGCTTGATGTGCTTGTGCAGGTAGATCTCTGCTGTGCAGGAGAGCGAACACTGAGTACAGGGGAAGAACTGAGAAGGAATATCATCGCCCCCTGGTGGAGGAAAGGGAGAATGAGTTCAGAGCGATACGTAGAACTGGACAGAAAAGAAGAATCCTTTTATTAGTGTTTTTAGCACCAAAACATTTTTCCCTGGCATGTCTGACACGATTCTCAAATCTCAAAAGGAAATTTTAGATCAATGTGAAATCAACAAAATTCTGGTTGTTGATTTCTCAAAATAGTACAAAGACACACATAGGTTAGGGTTAACATGGGCATTGATTAGGGCAAAGTCCTATTTAAGTCAGATTTTTCTAGTCTTAAAACAATGCTGTGAAACAGGTCAATTCAGAATTGCAGGACACCATAACCTGTGATCTATGAGAATCTGTGAGAAGAAGGCCCCAAAAACCATTTGAAGAACCAATGCCTTTAATGCCCACACCAGCTTAGCAATTTGGGCAAGCCAATATTTGGTCCCCATCCACAAAACCATAGCAAACCACAATTTCCATGTTCCCTTTTCCAGAGGTTCACCCCAAAATCATTGCCCAAAAAGTAGGGGAAATGCTTTACGGGAATAAATTCCAATTCAGAATTTTAAGAAGGCCATATTGATCTTTCAACGGTGGAACAAGAATGCAAATAAAACCGCAAGCTGCCAGTTCCACAGTCTTGGCTGTTCTGGTGTTAAGAGAAGGGATTAGTACCTTTAGAAGAGCACTTGTTGCTGCTCTCCATGGCTACGTCTTCCTCAGTCAGCTCTCCCTCGCAGGGTTCATAGTGCACTCCCCTGGGCACTGTCTGTCCCTTGGTGAACACCCCCAGGCTTGCTCCAGGGTTGCTGGAGACACTGACCTCCAGACTGGGGGGCAGGGTAAGCCGGGCCCTGTCGGGGCCCCCCGCGGGCACTGGAGAGTCCGAAATGAACGAAGGGGGGCCGTGGACCGGGCATTCATCAGTGAAGAAGGACTGGCACTCGTCACAATCTAAGACAAGGGAGAGTTTATCCATAGCTGGACCTCAATCACAAAGGAACCGGGAGAAATAGAAACAGCCTTTGTTTCCGCCTGGCTCACAGAGATAATCTTCATCTCTGGGCTCCTCTTCCTCAGTGTAGCACACTTTCTGCGTGCTGCGGAGCTTTTCACCACGGATGTAGACGTTTGCCTGCCCCTTCTGCGATTTCAAATGCTCTTTCTTCGATCGTCCTGAAAGTCACAGAGCAACGCAACTGTGGGCAAAATACAACAGATGAACATGCTAAATATCAAATGTTATTTTGTGTTTTGAGTCTTGAGCCACTCTGAGTGGGATTTTCTGGAGCAATATTGGGAACTGATGAACCTTGGACAAATGATTGTTGTACTGATGTGTCAATCTGTAAGCACTGTGTACATTTCATTTTATTGACAGTAGAGCTTGCATGCAATAGCTGTTTTGTTTTGACCCATCGTTTCAGTTTCATGTTTGTAACCACTCAAATACCCCAGAGAAATCGCTGTTAATGAAGATGTCTGCTGTGCTGTGTGTAGTTGCTATTTTACAACCATACATTTGTGGAAGTGGAAAAACAGATATTTGCTTGTGAGCTTAATGATTACTCTCCAGACGAGGGTTCCATTCCTCATCTTCAGAGTTGCTTGGCTCTGCAGCCCTTGCCAGCATGGCTTTCCGAGATTGAGGACCCCTCATGAAAGCTGGAGTAGGGGAGTTCAGCCCTAAGACCAAGAAGAAAGGTAGGTAACTCAGGTTCAGAAATTCAGACCTAGGTACTATCTAATTTCTAGGCACAAGGACAAACAGCAAGCCTTTCAACTGCAACTTCCTGTTCACATGTGGTCAAAGTCACACTCATCTGAGGTGAGGATAATTTTCTTGAAAAAGGAAAAACAAAAGACACTTCACAATTTATGGAATAAAACACTGTATTTTATGAATATTGAAAAACATTTTTCAAGTGAGTAGAGGGCAGAATGAAGTGTTTCGGTACTCGTCAGGAAGTACAACCTTGCACTGTGTAAAATAAAAAGAGCCTCTTACCGAGGGCTAGCATAACTTCATGGTTCCTCTTGATCCTTTTGAATCGCACTTTCTCACATTTCTGCAAATTGGTCCACTCAGACTTGGAGAAGTAAACTTTGAGCTCCTCTAATTTATCCTGGAACAGGACCAGAATGAAGAGGAGTTATAGATGTAACATGCAGTAAAAGATCATACACCAATTATTTGCTTTCCCTGGAATACAAGTTTGGTTGCTATAGCCATAGCATTTGTTTCTTAAAAGTGATGTGTGCTTACAGGATCAATTATTTTGAAACAGATTTCTTCATAGAGATGTATTAGTGTGTGCACCTACATGTTTCAACTTAGGAGCACATGTGAGTGTAGAGCCTTGACACAGCTAGGAAGATTCTATGAGAATCTCAACTTGTCAAATAACATTACTTGAACTGTCAACTAATGCATCCAGATAAAACTAACATTGCAAATTGAATTCTATAATCAGTAAATGTACAAAGCAAATTGGTCTTGCTCATGACAATTAAACTAAATACGAAGACATAATCTATCATCAGGAGGCTAATATATTCTGTGTTCTGTGTAAAATCATCACATACGATGCAATAGCACCATCTACAGGTGTTTGGCTTCAACTATCCATCCATCCATCCATTATCTGAACCCGCTTATCCTGATCAGGGTCGCAGGGGGGCTGGAGCCTATCCCAGCATACATTGGGCGAAAGGCAGGAATACACCCTGGACGGGTCGCCAGTCCATCACAGGGCACACACACCATTCACTCACACACTCATACCTACGGGCAATTTAGACTCTCCAATCAGTCTAACATGCATGTCTTTGGACTGTGGGAGGAAACCGGCGTACCCGGAGGAAACCCACGCAGACACGGGGAGAACATGCAAACTCCGCACAGAGAGGCCCCGGCCGACGGGGATTCGAACCCAGGACCTCCTTGCTGTGAGGCGGCAGTGCTACCCACTGCACCATCCGTGCCGCCTGAAACTATACAGAGTTGTAATAATTAACTTTTAACCAATCTATGAGAATATTTCTACAGCCAGACTGAACAGATGAAGGTGAACATAACAAAGCATATGAACGGAATATTTAGCATTTGTGGATTTTCAAGCATTCGTTTCTTAAATTGCCGTTTTATTTTATATATTTATTTAGAAGGGACCAATGCACGTAGTGGCAGGATTATCCGTAGTCTCGTGGCATGTTATCCAGATCCTTTTGAACTATAAATATACATTTCATTGCAGTTGCAGAGTAATTCGTTCCCTGCGAATACATTTTAGAGTTCGGTACTGTTGTGGGTCTCAGGATCATTGAATGCTCCCATGGCAAGACAAAAACATGGGTTGTTTTGTGGTGCAGCTGCATCGGCCAGTTTCCCCGACACTGTTCCTGTGGTTCCATCCTCATCAGCTTTACGTGCCCTTACATTTGTTCAATGTCAACAACATTTTGACATTGTTAGTTAATGCCAATTCCTGTAACTTGTTTCTCAAGTGCAAACTGTGAGCAGGGTTCTGTATTTGTGGTCGTAAGATGAGCACGTACCCAAGGGTTGGCACATGCAGGAGGGGAGAAGTAAAGGAAAAATACCCACACACCACCAAGATCCAGCCTCCACTTTATTCAGCTCTTTACTTACTGAACACAGGAACTCTCCCTTATTTCAAATAATAATAATTCTTAAAGTTAACATTTAATTTCTTGAAACAATTCAAGTATAAATACAATGTGTGCAAAGATTTACAGTCAGGTCCATAAATATTGGGACATCGACACAATTCTCATCTTTTTGGCTCTATACACCACCACAATGGATTTGAAATGAAACGAACAACATATATGCTTTAACTGCAGACTTTCAGCTTTAATTTGAGGGTATTTACATCACCACTTTTTAAGGGACCAAAAGTAATGGGACAACTGGCTGCTCAGCTGTTCCATTGCCTCATTATCTCATTTACAAGGAGCAGATAAAAGGTCTAGAGTTCATTTCAAGTGTGCTATTTGCATTTGGAATCTGTTGCTGTCAACTCTCAATATGAGATCCAAAGAGCTGTTACTATCAGTGAAGCAAGCCATCATTAGGCTGAAAAATCAAAACAAACCCATCAGAGAGATAGCAAAAACATTAGGTGTGGCCAAATCAACTGTTTGGAACATTTTAAAAAAGAAAGAACGCACCGGTGAGCTCAGCAACACCAAAAGACCTGGAAGACCACGGAAAACAACTGTGGTGGATGACAGTAGAATTCTTTCCCTGGTGAAGAAAACCCCCTTCACAACAGTTGGCCAGATCAAGAACACTCTCCAGGTGGTAGGTGTATGTGTGTCAAAGTCAACAATCAAGAGAAGACTTCACCAGAGTGAATACAGAGGGTTCACCACAAGATGTAAACCATTGGCGAGCCTCAAAAACAGGAAGACCAGATTAGTTTACCAAACAACATCTAAAAAAGCCTTTACAGTTCTGGAACAACATCCTATGGACAGATGAGACAAAGATCAACTTGTACCAGAATGATGGGAAGAGAAGAGTATGGAGAAGGAAAGGAACTGCTCATGATCCAAAACATACAACCTCATCAGTGAAGCATGGTGGTGGTAGTGTCATGGCGTGGGCATGTATGGCTGCCAATGGAACTGGTTCCCTTGTATTTATTGATGATGTGACTGCTGGCAAAAGCAGCAGGATGAATTCTGAAGTGTTTCGGGCAATATTATCTGCTCATATTCAGCCAAATGCTTCAGAACTCATTGGGCGGCACTTCACAGTGCAGATGGACAATGACCCGACGCACACTGTGAAAGCAACCAAAGAGTTTTTCAAGGCAAAGAAGTGGAATGTTATGCAATGGCCAAGTCAGTCACCTGACCTGAATCTGATTGAACATGCATTTCACTTGCTGAAGACAAAACTGAAGGGAAAATGCCCCAAGAACAAGGAGCAACTGAAGACAGTTGCAGTAGAGGCCTGGCAGAGCATCACCAGGGATGAAACCCAGCGTCTGGTGATGTCTATGCGTTCCAGACTTCAGGCTGTAATTGACTGCAAAGGATTTGCAACCAAGTATTAAAAAGTGAAAGTTCGATTTATGATTGTTAGTTTGTCCCATTACTTTTGGTCCCTTAAAAAGTGGGAGGCACATATAGAAACTGTTGTAATTCCTACACGTTTACCTGATTTGGATGTAAATACCCTCAAATTAAAGCTGAAAGGCTGCAGTTAAAGCATATCTTGTTCGTTTCATTTCAAATCCATTGTGGAGGTGTATAGAGCCAAAAAGATGAGAATTGTGTCGATGTCCCAATATTTATGGACCTGACTGTATAAGACAATCAGCAGTTAGGTTGTTCCAAGCAGGTTGGAGAACTTGCCACAGTCTCTTCTGCAGGGTGGCTCCTTGCTTCTGACCTCAGGCAGCTTTCATCAAGTTTTTATATTAAAAGTAGTCAGTCACTTACAGTAAAATGTTACTTTTTAAAAATTATATACAAAAATTTCTGTAAAATAAAATCTTTTGGAAAATGAATATTTGGATGTGTTCTTTAAACTAACACACACAAAAAATAAGCATTTATATAATAAAGTGTAGGGTGCCTAAGACTTCTGCACAGTACAGTATGTGTGTGTGTGTGTGTGTGTGTCTAGGGGTATGTGTGTATGTTAGTGTGTATATGTGTAGGGGGGTCTGTGTGTTAGTTGATGTGCATATGTGTGTAGGAGATTTTGTGTTTGTGTGTGTGTATGTGTGTGTGTGTGTGTGTATGGGGTACGTGTATGTGTGTGTGTGTGTGTGTGTGTGTGTGTGTGTATGGGGTACAGTCATGGACAAAAGTATTGGCACCCCTGCAATTCTGTAAGATAATGCTCAGTTTCTTCCAGAAAATTGTTGCAATTACAAATGTTTTGGTTTTAATATCTTTATTTGTTGGGCATGCAATGAAAAAACACAAAAAAGAATAGACAAAAATCCAAATCAGATGTACTTTTACACCTAAATCAAAAAAGGGCTGGACAAAAGTATTGACACCCTCAACTTAATATTTGGTAGCACAGCCTTTAGAAAGAATAACTGAAAACAATCGCTTCCTGTAACCATCAATGAGTTTTCTACATTTTGGACCACTCTTCTTTTGCCAACTGCTCCAGGTCACTCAGATTTGAAGGGTGCCTTCTCCAAACTGCTTTTTTGAGATCTCTCCACAGATGTTCTATGGGATTCAGATCTGGACTCATTGCTGGCCACTTCAGAACTCTCCAGCGCTTTCCCTCAAACCATTTCTGAGTGCTTTTTGAAGTGTGCTTTGGGTCATTGTCCTGCTGGAAGACCCATGACCTGTGACGTCGACCCAGCTTTCTGACACTGGGCCCTACATTGCGCTCCAAAATTCTTTGGTAGTCTTCAGATTTCATGATGCCATGCACACAGTCAAGGAGTCCAGTGCCAGAGGCAGCAAAGCAACCCCAAAACATCCTGGAACCTCCACCATATTTGACTGTAGGGACTTTTCTTTAAAGGCCTCATTTTGTTTTCTGTAAACATTGCGTTGATATCCTTTACTAAAAAGCATTTTTGGCTTCCTCAGGTAAGTTTTGGCAAACTCCGTTGTGGACAGAAAAAGAAAATCAGAAAGCGGGGGAGGGGGGGGAATCAGGAGGGAGGACTAAGGTACAGTTTGAAAAGGTGTGTTTTTAGTCTGCGTCGAAATAGGGGGAGAGATTCTGCTGTCCTGACAGTGGTAGGCAAGTCATTCCACCACTGTGGAACCAGAACGGAAAACAGGCGTAAACGTGCAGCTCGACCGCAAGGTGCTCATAGAGAGGGAACTGTATTTTATGACATTACAAGACCAAATGTAGGGGAGATCTTTTACCAGAGTGTTTTGAAAATTATTAGAGTGAAGTCCACCAGTATAGTACCCGGCAATTTAATCAGCTACATCCTCTTAAGAGCCTCACCACTAGGGGTCAGTTTCTACTCAAGTACTGTGGTGTGCAGTTGTGGAACGCTCATCAGCACCTGATAAATACGTCTCCCTCTCTGCCTATATTTAAGAACTAAAACTAACTATACCTTCTGTCGTCATACCCAAAATTAAATGAAATGTATTGTTTTCAGTGATAGGGTAAATATTGCACTTGTGCTTTGATTTAGTTTTTTTGTCTTTCATGAAGGCAGCAGGTGCCTAAAATTTTGTACGTGGACAGTGGTGTACCTCTGCTGTGTAATACTTAAGCTGTCATACTTTACTGTTTTGGTTTTGTGCACAGGTATAGCGGAAAGACTGTATATACTGTATTTGTGCATATATATATAATTTATATTTATCATGTCTTGTATTATTTTATCTGATATTACATTATAATGACTAATTTTTATTTTATTATTGCTTGCATTTGGGTGAGATGCTTTATAATCCCCCATGGGTTTTTTATGTCACCTGCAAAACTTTTTTTTTTAATATATTTTTTCAGCTTTATCGGACAGTATAGTATAGAGAGACAGGAAGAATGAGGGCAAGAGATAGGGAAAGACGAGCAACAAATTGTTGGATTCGAACCGCCGATGTTGCGGCTCGCAATGAATATGCGGTAATTGCTCTACAGGCTGCGCCACCAAGACACCTGCCTGTGCAATTTGTTTTATTCTTTGCCTTGTGGATACAAGGACAGCTCAGCTTCTACATTATCCACACCAATGCCCCGCCAGTCCAAGCAATGAAAATGTGTTGTGACCTGAACCTCGTCAAAATAGTAATGGCAATGAATGAGGAAAATGAGACTGGCTCACAGAGCATACTGGAGGAGCACGCAGACGTATTCCAGGGCTTCGGCCAATTTCCAGGCACGGGCACTTTACGTGTCGCCTCAGACGCAGCACCATGCAGAATCCCCATCGCCCTACGAAGCAGACTTAAAGAAGAGCTCAACAGCATGGAGAAAAACAACATAATCTGCAAGGTCAGGGAACCCACAGAAGTCAAATGTGCCCTCATACTCTGACCCCCAGAAAGAGTGATAACACAGCACCCAGACCCAGTGCCCTCATACTATGACCCCCAGAAAGAGCTACAGCTTCAAGTTCATGCTTCCAAAAGTGGCCTTGGGGCAGTCATGCTCCAAGATGGCAAACCAGTTGCCTATGCGTCTAAATCACTCGACAGCACAGAAGTGAATTATGCACAGATAGACAAGGAGCTCTATGCAGTCCTCTTCGGTTGTAAACAGCTCCATGAGTACATGTATGGCAGGGCAGTGATTGTAGAATCAGACCACAAGCCACTGGAGGCAATACTTATACTAACTGCAGCACCACCACGGCTGCAGCGGATGATCTTACAACTGCAAAAATATAACATCCACATCCTACACTGCCACAGAAAAGAGATGGCTGACTCAATCGAATGCCAGGACAGGGCTCTGCATGAAGGTATGGAGGCCCAGGTGCATATGGACCATATGCACCTGGGCCTTCCATACCTGTCAGTGACCTCTCAGAGACTGACAGAAATCAAACAAGCAACAACAGATCCACAGCTCGCCGCACTGAGAAAGGCCACACTAGCCGGCTGGCCCCACACAAATAAAAAGTGCAACGGACCGTGCTACAGTTCAAGCGAGTTCAGCCACTTGAACACAGAGTACAGATCCTGCAGGGTACATTATTAAAACAAAACAAAACCAAAAGATAAAAGGGAGTGTTTATTACATTACATGGCATTTAGCAGACGCTCTTATCCAGAGCGACGTACAACAAAGTGCAAATTAAACACAAGAACAAGTGCAAAGGGGACCTGAGAGGACAGTATAGTTCCAAGTCCTAGTGTAAACATGCAGAAAATCAGAACCCTTTAAGAGTACAATCAACTTTCAAACTAGCATATGTTACGTTCTCAGGTGTCCAGGGGTAGGAGGGAGTACGCAACAAAATTATAATGAAATAAAATGACCGGGAGGATGTATTTGAGCGCTATTGGAGTGAAAAATGATCGAACAAACCAGGTTTGAGGTGCAATAAGTGTATTTACAAAAATTACAGTGGCGGTGCTATTTACAGTTTTCAAACAAAAACTCACAAGACAAAGACACATGGGGTACGAGGCCAAGGGACTTGGGTGTTGCCAAATCAATTAAATTAACAAAACCAAAGAGAGCTAAAAACAAAATACATACTAACTGTTCACTGAACAAAATAATATATATATCTACTATAATCAAAAGTACATAGGTGGCAATCACCCCTTTCCTAAGGTGTCTAAACAAAGGTTCACCCTACGTGCAGCAACAGTGTATAGAGGCCTCTGTCTTACCTGTCCCAGGGCCTACACACGGACAACCACATTCAAAGGAGTAGGAGAACGGAGGAACACACATACACACAACAGGGTTATCAAGCAAATTAATAGCCAAGTCAAGCATCGCCCCCTATAGGGCAGCCAGTTTATATAAGCAGAGGGATGTGATTGGTGGAGGCGGGACCAGGGCAATGATGATGGACAGCAGGGACAGCGAATGGAAATGGTTGATGGCTTCATCTGTAGAGTTTAAGGGGGGGAAACAGACAGACATACATACGTGGAACGTAACAGCATACCACAATTGCAGCTAGAATACAAAAAATAACAATACCGATACAAGTAACAATATCTATACAATCTATACATAAGTGCCATTACAGTCTAAGGCTAATCATGGTGGTGAGTTGGGGAGGGAAAGGTGTAGCCTGAAGAGATGGGTCTTCAGTCTGAAGTCTTGAAGGTGGTCAGGGACTCTGACATCCACCGGGAGGTCATTCCATAACACAGCACAAACAAAACTGCATCACATATTGGGACATACAGACAAAAACACAAAGCAAAATGCAATGCTATTTGGCCCTAAATAGACAGCACACCATGGCAGATTATCTGACCACAGTGACTGACAAAAGACTAAACATCTGCCAGATAGAAAAAAACTCCCCTTCCTCTTAGGAGAGGAAAAGAAGTGCTGTCAACTGGCGGCGGAATATGTCTTAGGGAAGCACAGCAAAGTTGTTTTTTTGTTTTGTTTCTCATTTATGTACTTTTTATTTTTATTTACTATTATTATTTTTATTCTAAGTTCTTATTTTAATGTATGATTTTGTGTTCATTTGTTTATAATTGTTCATGCTGCTAATTAAATTATTGCACAATGAGAAATTAATGTTTTATATACGCTTTGGCAATACACACTGTCATGCTCTGTCAAGCTAATAAACCAACTTGAATTTAAATTTAAATTTAAATTGAATTGAGAGAGAAAGAGAGAGAGAGAGAGAGAGAGAGAGAGAGAGAGAGAGAGAGACTGTGTGTGTGTGCGTTCAAGTTAAAGTTTATTTTCTGTGTGTGTGTTTGTGTCTGTGTCCATGTTCTGCTAGTTTTAGTTCCTGTGGGGGGAGGGTGCCAGAGGGATTGGGAGTACAAATCCATATTGGAAGAAGATACTTGTGCTCAGGGAGGAACAGTAGGGGTGGGTGCCTAAACTTAAAGATTCATCTTTGTTTGAGTCAAATTTGATCCATCTATTCACAACTGTTCAATGCTACTTGCCATATTATCAACAACCAATATTATCTGCTGAGTCATATCTTATCCATAACATCATAGACGTAGCACTTTTTTGTTGTGTTCATTTAGCGAGCCAGAGTTTAAATCCTTTGATCTGTTAGAATCCTCAAGCGGTCAAAAATGCCACTGCACCCCTCTCCTACCAACCTCAAGCTTGACCTCCCTTGCAGGTTTCTCCAACACAGTTCTGTACAAGGCGTTGTAGCCTCTCGACTGTGACCTCCTCTCTATGTGCCCTCAAGAACAGAACAGGCTATAATACTATGGGACATCATCAGCCGTGGGCCCACAATGGTCCCACCCAAACACCTCTCTCATTGCTGCCCCAACCCATATTTTCAAAAGACATTTACATTTGTGCCCCACAGACCCAACCAAAATATCAAAAATGCCCTTTACAAATAAAACCCCCCACTTCCACAGGCAAAGACAACCTTTGCCTATGTGACAATCAGCCCCATAAAACAGTTTTCAGTAAAAAAATAATATTGTACTCACCATTTGTAGAAATGTGGCATATCTATTACAAAAATGTTTATTTAGAACACATTGACTGCCTAAATTAAACAGTTTTATCACCACCTTTTCATAGCAAAAGTCTCAATGAGGTAAGGTACTGCTTAGGTAAAAAGCACATGTCTTTGATGGACATAACCAGATAACATTTCAAATGTGTAGGGATAGAGATTTATTTTAGGCAATAGATTTGACATGAAAAATTACTAAGTAAATGTAACAACCCAACAGTGCACTTTTGCTGGAATTGGGGTTTCTTTAGTTATGTTACAGCATGTGGTCACGATTCTACAATATAAATGATAGCCCTCCCTTCAGTTGTCAATGTTAATTGTTTGAAGATTAATTAATAGCTTAGAAGTATAGAAGAAAAACATCAATGAGTTGTAATTTAACTTTTTGACATGAGAAACATTAAACCCAATGATGTGTGGCTTATTCATTAAATGGCCATTTGGGAAAACCCCGAAACTCAACATTTAGATACCAAAATCTTCGTACAGCGCCTTCTATGGAGCGAGATATAAGCAGCGTGACAACCAACCCGTGTGACAACCATCTGCGATCTGCCCTACTTTAAGTCCCAACATCAAAAGGTTATAATTCTCGAGTTGTTAAGAATACCAAATACATGTAACCTGTATGTTAAAATGTTCTGTTCTGAATAATTAAACACACTAAATGATTCAGCCAATAAAAAGTAGCAAACGCCTCCTTGAACCAGTGAAAAAAAGTGGGAGAGAATCCAAAAGAAAAACTGAAAGTATTTCAAGGTCATCGTCATTTTGAACGCGGACGACAAAGAAGAGGCGATAAAATAAGAAATACAATTGAATAAAAGTACGGAGTAAGTAGACTGCGCAGTGGGATTGAGAGAATAGAAGCTAAAAGTTAAGGGGTTTGGGGAGGATTGGGAACTTGAATTTGAATTTTAGTTGAATCGAAATAACACGCTTAATTCAGTAAATCGGAAACTGTCGATTTAGGCAAAGTGTATGCTAGGTTATTTTTTTAAATCCCATGTGTATAAAAACAAAATGTAATTAAAAAAAGAGTTCGTGCTTTTTTTCAATATATTTGATGTTTTATTTCTATTTTCTTTTTATTGCAAATAAAAATTCAGCAAATTCAGTAGCTTTGCCTACGTATTGTTTTGATTATGTAATTTCAGCAAATGATAACATCCGTGGATTTAACTGAAGTGAATGTAATTTTGTATCGGTAGCCTAATGTTGAACGGTGCGGTAAAGATTTATATTCGATTTTCGGGGTTCAATAGCGGCCATCAAAATGCCTATTTCACAGCACAACGCTTTGTTTGATCTTTCGACTCACTTTTAATATTAGGGAAAAATATCGTTAATAGATTCGTAATCACGATGGTAACAAATTCCAGAACAAGTGTGTTATGAGGTGGGACCTTCCAACATCAAGGCTCAACCTTTTATTTATCCATGATTTATTTTAAATAATATTTATATGTTCGCAACAATTCTTCTTAATGTGGCTCGGACTGTTCATATTTAGGGACGGTGCGGTGTTGTCTGAAAAATGTTAATAGCTTTTTAACCACAGCGCTCAGAGCGTTCAAATTATGTGTTTAGGATCAGGAGGACATGGAGATGCGGGCACAACTCCTGGATCCACCGGGAAATTCATGTAAATGATTACACTAATCACTAATCATTACCATGATTAGCCTTAGACTGTAATGGCACTTATGTATAGATTGTATAGATATTTTTACTTGTATAGATATTGTTGTTCAAAGCCTATGCCAATAATTCCATTTTAATCCGACACAGGGGACACCTCTTTATATATGCACTACTTAGTGTCTTAAAAAAAAAAAATATATATATATATATATATACTCACTGAACACTTTATTAGGAAAATTTTTACTTTATTACACTTATTTGACTTATTCATGCAATTACCTAATCAGCCAATTGTGTGGCAGCAGTGCAATGCATACAATCATGTAGATACGGGTCAGGAGCTTCAGTTAATGTTCATATCAGCCATCAGGATGGGGAAAAAATGTGTTCTAAGTGACTTTGACTGTGGATTGATTGTTGGTGGTAGACAGGGTGGTTTGAGTATCCCAGAAACTGCTGATCTCCTGGGATTTTCATGCACACTAGTCTCTAGAGTTTAAAAAGAATGGTGCAAAAAACAAGCAAAAAAATCCAATGAGCAGCAGTTCTGCAGACAGAAAGGCCTTGTTAATGAGAGACGTTAGAGGAGAATGTCCAGACTGGTCAAAGCTGACAGGAAGGTGACAGTTATGCAAATTACCACACGTTACAACAGTGGTATGCAAAAGAGCATCTCTGAACACACAACGCATCATAACTCTTAAGTGGATAGGCTACAACAGTAGAAGTCTAATAAATACCTAATACAGTGCTCACAGTGTATATTGAGAGAAGAATTAGTTCAAAAATGTGTAGATTTATTTACTCATGAAATTCAAATATTATTTAAATAGCTTCCCAACCATGAAACCTTGTGACTAAAAACCAACATGAAATAATTTGATATTGATCCCACGTAGGGCACAACTGTTTTTATTGAAGTTTAAGTCTGAAATCAATATCTTATTTTACAAAATTTATTTCATGAAAAAGGTCATTAAACACCCAGGTCACCCTGTGCAAAAGTCATTGTCCCCTTAACCCTCCTGTTGTGTTCTCCCCCCGCCCCTTACTTTAGTGTTCCCGGTCAAATTTGACCGGTCTGTTTTAACTGCTCTTAAATGAACCAAATTTTTATTTAACTCTCTTTAGCTGTGAACAATGTCTCAGAGTAGTGGTGAACATTCCAAAATGAACATGTGATGTGAAAAAGAAATGGAAAAACATAGACCAAACTCCTCAACATGAAGTTGTGTGTGTGTGTGTGTGTGTGTGTGAGAGAGAGTGTGTGTGTGTGTGCATGTGAATTCATGCACATGTGTGGCATTTGACACTCTTTTCAGCAGCTCCTGACAAAGATCATATGATGTGAAGAAGTTGTCACATGCGATATTATGCCCTTGGAGACCGGTTGTAATGTCCAGCACAACACGCATGCCCTGGTTTTTTTCGGCCCTTCCAGTACTGGGTTTCCCCAAGTATACCTGCATATTCCAGGCATAGCTGCTCCTGGCATCACATGCTGCCCAGATCTTTATTCCATACTTCCCTGTTTGCTTGGAATGTACACCTTGAAGGAACAGCGACCTCTGAAAGGAACCAGGCGCTCATCAACTGTCACCTCAGGGCCTGGATTGTACATCAGTGGTAGGCGCTCCACCCACCTGTCCCAAACGTTCCGATGGCAGCCAGTTTGTCATTTCATCAGCGGACGGGTTGTGTATCTCTGTTATCAAATCGATTAATTCTAAAGGACATGCAACTGTTGTAAGGACATAGTTGCCCAGAACATAGACCTGCCAGACTCTGTATCCCACAGACTTTTTGTAGCCTCATTGTTTGAGCGATATACTCCTGCTAAAATCAACAGACCCATGTAGTCTTGAATGTCTACCAGGTCAATTTCTCTCCAGGTGTCGCCAAACACATGCTTCCCCTCCAGGTTTGTCATCTCCAGTATAATTCCCTCAATGGACTCTGGTAAAAAGAGTTGGAAGCTGGACTTGATGTCATCCACATGAGATGTCGCATACCGTGTTGGCCCTGGTGTCATCTTTATGATGTTCTCCACTCTCACTCTACTTCCTTTGTCCTGGGGGGATGAAGACCAGAGCAAGTCTCCACTCTTGGACTGGAATGTCTCCTCAGGTGCCTGTTCTTCAGGCGCCTCTCCCTCTCCATCTGTTGACTGGTCAGTCTCCTCAAAATCTGGATCCAAATCTGTGTTGTCTTCCACTTCCGAGACATCCTCCTCTATCTCTGGTTCAACTTCAGTGCCCTGTTCATCGTGTTCGAAAATGATCTCCAGAGCCTCTCTGACAGATAACCGCTTGGTCAGTCGCCTACTCATTGTGCTAAAAGGAGTGCAAGGCAAACATCAAGCTATATATATGGGGTCTGTGTGAAGATATGATACATTGATTAGTCTGGAAGGTGTGGTTCACGTGGGGGGTAGGCACAAAAGCACGGGAAAGAGATGGGTTCACATAACATACACCTGTCTAGTCTGTGTGAAGATATGATACATTGTTTCATCAGGAAGTTGGTTCACTTGGGAGGATCAGCACATAAGTGCGGGAAAGAGACCCATCTCTTTCCCGCACATAACAGAGATTGTTCAGTCTGAAATGTGTGTGTATGTGTGTGTGTGTGTGTGTGTGTGTGCCTGTGTTGGGGTGGTGTGTATGGGGTGGTATGTATGTTTTCTGATCTGATGGATGAATATAGTCTGGATACCCATTCATTTTCTATGGCAGTCACTTTTGACCGGGAACACCACAGGTGTAACAAGGTTGACTAAAACACTCAAAATTCAATGAAAGTGGTGATCATCACTTTTATATGTTCAAGTGCATAGTGTGGAGGACATCATAAGGCCTTGAGGCAATCAGATGTAAAACACAATATTTATGAGTGTTTTAAGTTGTAAATTGTAAATTTGTAAAAGATTTGACCCGAACACGACAGGAAGGTTAATCTTACCAGCTGGTTGCGCGACCTTTTGCACTCCTGTAATTTGATATCAATCTTTCACGCTGTGGAGGAATATTATCCCACTTTTCTTTGCAGGACTGCTTTAATTCAGACAAATTCATAGGTTTGGAATGCCATGATCAAAGGAAATTCCAGAAGAGATTTTTAAAAAGTTAATCATGTCTGGAAAGGTTTACACGGCCATTTCTAAGGCTCTGGGACTCCTAACTACAATGAGTGGCATTATCTCCAAATAGAGAACACTTGAAACAGTGGGGAATCTTCCTGGGAGTGGCTGGCCTGCTAAAATTCCTCCAAGGGCGCAGTGAAAACTAATTCAGGAAGTCACACAGGAAGTCACACAGTAGTGGGGGCTAGTGTATGTTATGCACCAGTAGAGGGTGTATCTCATCCGCATCCACAGGTAGGTAGATCCAGTGGCCAGAGTTAGAGAATTACACAACTTGGTTCCATCTTCAGGTCACCAAGTTTCCAAATCTACAAATAATTGCTACAATCAGGATTTCATAATGTCAACTATTACACACTGCCTCCTTGCCAAAAGACTATTTGGAATTGATTCAGGATGAATGGCTGTATTGGGAGCAATAAAAAAGCAGCTATTTCCTTAATGGCCTTGTCTACTGTGGTCAGATGAGAAGACATTAGAGCTCTTTGGCTGGGCATAGGTTTGGTTTTGATTTAAGAATTAATATACTGTAAAGAGCATCATACCTGGGGTAGATACGATAGTGTATTGGGGCTGGTTTGCTCCCCCTCTTCCTGGGGCCTTTGTTAATAGCAATAGCTATTAACAATTAGCAATAGTTCGACTTGTTCATAGTCATATTAGAGTTATTGTTCAATATCATTAAAGTGAAGCATGTATCTTTTATTTCACGCTTTGTAAAATACTTTGTTTATTCAAGTAAAGAGTTATCATAACCATATTTTCTTCTTTCTTTCTGAAGAAATTTCTGTTTAATGGCAGTACAAGATTAAATTGTACGTGACGTTGGCATATTTGAACGTAGTATCAAGAGGTGTGCTGTAGTATCAAGGCATGTATTAGGGATTAATGTAAGGCATTAAAATGCACCAGAAGCCTCCAAATTGCATCAAAAAAAAAAAAAAAAAAAAATCTTTTTGAGGCGGCACGGATGGTGCAGTGGGTAGCACTGCCGCCTCACAGCAAGGAGGTCCTGGGTTCAAATCCCCATCGGCCGGGGCCTCTCTGTGCGGAGTTTGCATGTTCTCTCCGTGTCTGCGTGGGTTTCCTCCGGGTATTCTGGTTTCCTCCCACAGTCCAAAGACATGCACGTTAGGCTGATTGGAGAGTCTAAATTGCCCGTAGGTATGAGTGTGTGAGTGAATGGTGCATGTGCCCTGCGATGGACTGGCGACCTGTCCAGGGTGTATTCCTGCCTTTTGCCCAATGTATGCTGGGATAGGCTCCAGCCCCCCTGCGACCCTGTTCAGGATATGCGGGTTAAGATAATGGATGGATAATCTTTTTGGCCTACTACTTACATTTTGGGGAACAGTCTCAATGTTTTATAAGGTGTGTGGCACACAGCTCTGTTAGTTTATGTGAATGTGCTGTAAGGTGTGTGACACACACAGCTCTGTTAGTTTATGTGAATGTGCTGTAAGGTGTGTGTTCTTCTCTCTGCAGGCTGTCAGGCTGTAGAGTCACACAGAGAGGCTGTGATTCTCTGGCTTCAGCTCTGTGTTCAAACCCCTCACACCTGACAGAGCTGGACCTGAGATGCAATCGCCCAGGAGACTCAGGAGTGAGAGCGCTGTCTGCTGCTAAACTGGACACACTCACACTGCTGTAAGTACACACACACACACACACACACACACACACACTGCAGTAAGTACACGCACACACTGCTGTAACTACACACACACACACTCACACTGTTCTGTGTTTCTTAGTGTGGAACATGGAGGAGAGAACAGGATCAAACCAGGACCCAGGAAATGTGAGTCTTTATCGATACAGAACACTTTTCATCGATACACACTGTGCTGTGTGTGTGTGTGAGAGAGAAAGTGAGAGACTTCATCAAAAAATCTCTCACTCACATAATGAGGTGAATATGAATAATAATTAATGTCATTAATGTCTCTGGTGTGCAGACGGCTGTCAGCTCACACTGGATCCAAACACAGCGCACAGAGAGCTGTCTCTGTCTGAGGGGAACAGGAAGGTGACACACACACCGGAGAGAAAGGAGCCATATCCTGATCATCCAGAGAGATTTGATTCTGTGCTCCAGGTTCTGTGCAGAGAGAGTGTGTGTGAGCGCTTTTACTGGGAGGCTGAGTACAGTGTTTCTGAGAGGGGAGGGGCTGTCTTTCTACAGCATCTCTGACTCTGACACACTGACCCTCCTGCACACACTCAACACACACCCCTCTGTGCTGGGTTTGGAATGTATGACTCCTCAGTGTCCTTCTGCCAACTGGAGTAGAGACAAACACACACACACATTTATTTTTGTATATTTTAATAAAATCATATTGTATATAGTCATGGTGTGTTTATGTACATTAGATGATTAAAACATGAGTATAACATTCAGAGTGTGATTCTGGTGAAAGATGGTAAAAGGCTTTTGAGGTAATAATTCTCCTGTACCTGCATCTTTGTATAAAAGTTCACTGCATTTTATTAGTTTTTCCAGTTGATTTGATTCATTTTCACAAGAGTTCCAGTGTGCAAAGTTGTGTGGGTGAATGCAGCTCAAAGGGAGAATGCCTAATGATCACTGCAGTGTACTTATTTCCTTTCATTACTGTGAACAGTAATGTATTGAGTTTCTTTATTTACTGTGCCATGATTACTTTGTTTGAACCTGTTCCTGTAAAATCTGTATGTGATTAAACCTGAATTATAAAAACATTGAACATCTTGCGGTTATTTATTACTGCGGACTCCTGTGCTACAGTAGTACTTATTTAATATTCTGTATGGGATTATGTTTGTGCTCAAAATGAGTAGACCAGGATGGGGCTAAAATCTGCACAGTTCAATTAATGACATTCATCTACAGTAGTGTAAATTAACCTTAGTATAAGAAACACACACTGAAGGAGCATAGCCTCCCCAGGGCCAGCATCCTGCTACACACACTGAAGGAGTGTAGCCTGGCAAACCATTTATCCATGTGATCAGGTGGACTGTGTGTGTGTGTGTGTGTGTGTGTGTGATTTCTGCATCCGTCTATGTATGAGAGTGTGTGTGCGTGCATCTGTGTTCTTGAGTGTGTATAAGTATGTGTGCGTGAGTCCATTTGTGTGTGTGTGTGTTTGTGCATCCCTGTGTGTATTTGTGCATCTGTCTGTATGTATGAGAGTGTGTGTGTGTGTGTGTGTATTTGTACTGTGTGTGTATGAGTGTGTGTTGTGTGTGTGTGGGTGTGGCTGTGGGCTTGCAGGCTGTGTGTTAATGTACTCTGCGGATGTGTGCTTGTGTGTGTGTGTGTGTGTGTGTGTGTATGTGTATTTGTACTGTGTGTGTGTGTGTATGTGTATTTGTACTATGTGTGTGTGTGTGTGCGTATGTGTGTGTGTGTGTGTGTGTGTGTCTGTATGTATGAGTGAGTGTGTGTGTGCTCTGTGTGTGTAAAAACCATGAGCATCTTCAGTGCATCTCCCAGAATATTTCTGTGAAATGGCACCTCCACCCTCATGCTAAATGGATTACAAAACTAAACCATGCACCATACCAGAAGCTGGAAATAGCCAAAAGTACCACTGTCAGATCTGTGGGTCCTGTTGGAAAACTTTAAACACAAAGTGGATGCATTCCGCCACCTGGTGGCCTTGTGGCGCTATTGCAAGTGACTGAACTCGAGGTTGAGGTTCATGGCAGAAGCTGAAGGTTCTCAAGAATTCACTGAACAGATTAAGGAAATAAGTAACAGTGCTGTATCGATTTATAGATTAGATACTCTATTGAGTTATAGATTAGTTGCTGCATCGATTCATAGATTAGTTGCTGTATCGATTTACAGATTATTTCCTGAATTTATTATAGATTAGTTGATGTATTAATTTATAGATTAGTTGTGGTATTGAGTTGTAGATTAGTTGCTGTATTGAGTTATAGGTTAGTTGATGTATTGTGGTGTAGATTAGTTGCTGTATTGAGTTACAGATTAGTTGATATATTCAGTTACAGATTAGTTCATGCATTGAGTTATTGATGAGTTGATGTATTCAGTTATAGATTAGTTGCTGTATTGAGTTATAGATGAGTTGATGTATTGATTTATTGATTAGTTGATGTATTTAGTTATAGATTAGTTGCTGTATTGAGTTATAGATTGGCTTCATCCCTTTGAGAGAATAAGTATAAGTCTGCTCTGCCTCTGCTTGTGTGCAGATTGCAGTGGGTCCATCCTGTCTTTGGTATCCTTCAGGATAAATGACAGCACTATTCTCTCCACAAATGTACTGCAGGTGATGTCAGAGTGATCATGCTGGCTAAAAACGTTTTGTGTGAATTTCACACACACGTGCTATAAAGCGCGTCTCCGAGGCGCGCACCTTCCCTTAGCAATGGCTGGACGAAGCAAGCGGGAAAGCCACACGTTTCTTTGTGTGGTAATTTTATTTTTTAAAATATATTCCCGTTAAAATGTACGTATATTTCCAATGAAAACTAGGGACTGGGCAAATTGTTTATTAATTTGCCAGACTATTCCATTAGAATTAACAGAACTATTTCATTCCTGTTGATAATTTTACAGAGACGGGTCTCTTAATTTGAAGCCATTCGTAGTCTAGAAGTAGATAATGTTTTTTCGGTAGTTTGTAAAACATAATTTGGTATTAATGACAAAATGTTAAATGTAATTAATCATGTAAACTGTAGGAATATTCAAAAAGTGTAACCGATAAATGTAGTTATTTTTGATTGATTACTTAAGCCAATTTATATTGTATATTATATTGTATATTATATATAATATATTGTAGAATGAATATGAGCTATGTATAACTGCTTTAGGTATGTATAACAGGATTATTTATAATTTTCAATCGCTTCAAACTGTGCACATGCACCAACGCACGGTTTGTACCTACACAGAATAATAAACTACACATTCCAAGAAAACGATAAGGCATTCTTGTCAAAAACGTACTAAATCATGTAGGCCTCACTCATTTTTGAGCATAAATGTTTTATTTCTGTAATTTGCACGGTGACATTGGCAAAACAGTATAAGGTAAAACATTATAACTGCTTGGACTATTAATAATAATAATTAATGAAAAAATCCGGGATAATCTGCTGATGTGTAGCGTTATTGAATTAGTACTGCTGTGGGTTTGTTGAAAGCTCATGGTTATTTAAAACCAGACGGTTTGCTTTAGACAGTAAAAGTTAAGCTTCAACATGCTGACCATAAGTTTTATTTTAGATACTAGATGCTTTGAAAGAAAATAATTTGACTTTGAAATGAGTCAAATGGATTTCAATGAGTTGAAATGGATACCAAAGGCAGGATAGACCCACTGCAATCACAAGCAGAGGCACTTTCAAATTGCTAAACACATTTGTTGCATGTTTCATATTTGAGACTGTAGGGAAAAAAATGCAGCAAACTTGTTTTTCCAAACTAAGAGGAAAGATCAAACATTGATTTTTACCATCAGTTATATGAAATGAAGTAAAATGGGGAAAGATGAAAAATGACTAATAAAATATTTTTTAGAGGGGACTCCGTAGCTATCTGAACTGTGCTTTCATAAAATTAGGCTAATCATGGGATTAGGGGTGTACTTTTTCATTCCAATCATTCCTTTGAGACACTTGTTAATGTCAATTTCACATTTATATTCATTCATCTTAATAAGTATTTGGTTTTGTACCGTTGAATCTCCTGTAGGCTACCAAGCCAATGTATATTCCAATGTCATCTTTATCAAGAGCTAGGCTAACAGGACAGGGATATTATGCTATACCAGCCAAATGACTTGCACATCTCCTCCACTCTATTTCACCTACTATACTGACTGACTGACTCTTCCCTGACTGAAACTCTTCCCACACTGGGCACAGTGGTACGGCCTCTGCATTTCCACTGTACTTCCTGTCTATTGTCATTGTTCCCACCTGTGTCTAGTTTGGATTATAGCTAGTTACTTGTATTTAAACCCCTTTATTTCTCTGTTTTGTTGCCAGATTGTCATAGGCCTACATGCCAGATAAAATCTATTCGTAGCTATACTTCCACTTTTCCATACACTCTAACCAGCGAAGCCCATATGACCATTTTAAGTGTTCCCAGTTTAACCAGCTGCTGCTGCTTCTGTCTAAGGGGAGCTGGTGGAGGGAGACGCACCGGAGTACTATGATGATGTCATCACCACCCAGCAGGACCCAGAGGCTTTTTCAGGTTGAGTTTCTCTTGTTGTAGATGAATGTCGGAGCAAAACACAACCTCAGTCACATTACATTACATTAATGGCATTTAGCAGACGCTCTTATCCAGAGCAATGTACAATTGATTAGACTAAGCAGTGACGGTCCTCCCCTGGAGCAATGCAGGGTTAAGGGCCTCGCTCAAGGCCCAACGGCTGTGCGGATCTTATCGTGGCTACACCGGGGATATGATGACGACTATATGTTTAGAACAGCATTCCATATGTATTTTCCTAGTTATGGATGTGATGCTTTGACTTGTGAAAGAACCTATGCACTTGTAAATCGCTTTGGATTAAAAGCGTCTGCCAAATGACAAAAATGTAAATGTAAATGTAAAAATAAATATATTTTCAATAACAGAAATTTTTACTACCTTTTCAGACCATAGTTTTAGATATTTGGATTCTATATTTCTTGAAGCTTTTGATTGACAGCATTTCATGAAAATGAAATATTATCTTTTGCTCAAATGATCACAATGTATTTCTTTGCCTTAAGCAATACGAGTCTTTTAACAGCTGCACCTCAATATGATATTTTCAAATAAAGGCTTATAGACAGTTTGATCTTTTTTTCTACTTTATTATAGGTCACTATATGTTTGTGTTGGTTGACACCATTCAAAATAGCCAATTGTGACCATCAATATCTTGCCCGTTTCCAAACCAATTTCAATGCCATTTTGCAGGTCTACTACAATGGGCTCGCCAACTACCAATTTTGGAACATTGCGCCATTTATGTGTTATGGAAACCCTTAAATAATTAGCATAAAACATTAAGAGAAAATTAATTGAACATGTACTTTGCAATCGACTGAAAATTAGCACATTTCCACTGGTGGGGGGGGGGGGGGGGGGGGAAAGCCAGTACACACCAAACAAGATGCTGTACTTCCGACCAGCTTTGATCTGAAACTGGGAAACCATTCTTCACGACAGAGTGTTTTAGAAATGTAATATTAAATGCATTATCAAGATGATGCATCACCTGCTGGTCAAGGCTGATGCGACACTCATCTGAGATCAGTCTTGTCCAGTTCAGGAAAGACCCTCTGGCTGTTGTGAGACTGGTCTGAGATCAGTCATGTCCATTTCAGGAAAGTCCCTCTGGTTGTGGAAAGTCCCTGTGACTGATGTTTGACTGATCTGAGATCAGTCTGCCTCAAAGAACAATACAATTAAAAAGCTCCTCAAACAAAACATTTGAATCAAAGTTTCAGCTCATCGAACTGACCTCTCAAAACTGTGACCACATGGCTTTCATCATCAGTTTTCACTAATTTATTATGATTATTATAATCAAGATTAAGCCTTCACATATGACAGTGACTGCCTTTAGATGCCATTGTCACTGTGATGTGATTGTCACCAGAATGATGAAAATAATGAACCAAAAATAGTGTTTGCTCATTCCATTAGCATTTAGCTTAAGCAGATGAACTCCTCTGTAGTTCTCAAATACGCATCGAATAGCTAAAAAAATGTTTAATGGACATTGCGAGTCGGGTTACTTCACCAAGACTCGACTCTCCGAGACTTTAATTTCTCAGCTGGAAGCCATTTGATTAATTGATTGTAAAAAGGAAGCTTCTGACTGACATGTAATGTTTTTCTACAAATGAAACCCTGAGAACAGCAGGTAGCTCCAGGCCACTCCGCGCGTGTGTCCGGAGTCATCCGCGTCACCCACAGCAGAGAAGTGTTTTTTTAATGGAGTGAATGTTTCATTTTGCTGCCAAATACGTATCTCATAAACTAGCCTATTTTCCACCTCAAACACAGTGACTGATAATATGCCATGTACAAATTTACATTTTATACACCATGTCATGCTGATGAAATAATCACTGCTCTGTGTTTGAGACCATTCTAAACGCTGAACACTAATGCTGATGAAATAATCACTGCTCTCAACTGAAACAACATTCCAAAAAACCCTTCAAAGGGTTAATAATATTAATTATATTATACCATATTATATTCTACTATGCTCAAATTAAATTTCAAATCTTACACTACGACGAATGCAAAATAACAAGTATTTCAGTAATATTTTGGGACTTGAGAATGTTATTTCTTTCTTTACGAAAAGTTAATCTTTTACTTTTGTTAAATAAGATGAGAATATTGGCAATGAATATTCCTTTCAAAATATTGGCAATAATTTGCCAATGGAATAGAAATTTAACAAAAATTTCTACAAGATTTCCCAGTGTAAAATGGAAATTTCAGCAAATATTAACTTAGGACAAGCTAATGTCTTCTGCTTGAGTGAAAAAATAAGGCCTTAAGACACTTGTTGCAGTATATATAATGCTCGTCTCTGATGCTGAATTAGTGGGAAGCAATGTTCAATTCTAATCCCGTTTAACACTGTAAAAATGTGGGTGAGTCCGAGGAGCGGAATGCACCCGCCCATCCTCCGTGGCGCTGCACCCACGTTGAGATGTTTTCCTGCAGGTACGTGGCCCCGAAGCCCATCCCAATGTGTTAGTGTTAGATACCCCGTCCATACCCTGCCCCCTGGTGGGCTGAGGAAGAGCGACATGTCTTCTTCAAGACGTCTCATCTCTCTAACCGTGTCCGTGATTCCAAGGCATCCAAAGCGCTTATTGTGCGGTGATCAGCTAACCCTGCCAAGGCCCTCCCTCTGGAGCAGCTAACTACGCAAGCCGGCCAAACTTGGCTTTTGGCAGGACCAGGAATCGAACCCCGGTCCTCTGCAGTGAACTGCAACCGCAAGTCTGCTGCATCTTAGCCTGTTGCGCCACCGTGGCCCTCGCAATATGCATTTAACCCTTTCAGTCTCAAGAGTACCCTTTGGCACACTCTCTTCACCTTGCTCTATACATTTTCAACTAAAGTGACTGCTATACTATTGTTTTGCGCCCCTAATAAAGCCCAACTAATTTTCTAAATTTAAAGGTACAATAGGTAATTTCAGACTTTTAACGGTCAAGAGAGGAAGAGCAGCAACAAACACTTTCAAACTGCAACAGTATTTATCCCTCTGCCTGCCTGAACACGCTGACGTTGAAATGCCATTGGCTGTGGCAATTAGAACCAATTTTCAACCAATGAGCTTGAAGTTTTGTACGGCTACACAATGTTTTGATACAGAGTGCCGGCCCGCCAACTGCATATTTTGAAACCCGAATTTAAGGACTATAAGCGCAGTTGAGTCAACATGTCAGTGAGTATTTTTCAATGATAGGAAGGGATTTAGAATGGTCTTGAAACAATGTTTTAATACAAAAATTGTACCAATTGTATCTTTAATTAATAACCATCCAATTAAAGGCCTATTGCACCTTTAAGCCAAAACCCTTGGGAATTTGGTGGAGCACAGGCTATGGACCCCCCTCCCCCCCCCAAAACAAACAATCAATCCTCCAATACGGTGAAGTTTTGGCCTGACGTGTCCACAGGAAGCATGCAGCAGAACCCATGGCTTACCTTCCTGTGGAGCTGGTCTCCAGACTCGCGTAACAGCTCCGCGATTCGATGAGCAACATCCGGTCAGAAAACAAAGCAATGAAACGCATAAATCCGTAGCAATGGGGCACGGATGCTCAAAATGAAGAGGGAAGCCACTGTATACTGCAAAAAAAACTATTTTAATACCTAAAAAATATGCACCCTTTTCAGCGTTTTCAGAAGGTTAAGGAACACACACTGGCTTAATTAATGCAGACCACTATCATTGCAACGCGTTTCGAGTTGTGAACTGTTCTTCAGGCAGCAATCACGGATGCTCTTTGCAGGTTAAGCAGAGG
Organism: Conger conger; assembly: GCF_963514075.1. Taxonomy (NCBI): domain Eukaryota; kingdom Metazoa; phylum Chordata; class Actinopteri; order Anguilliformes; family Congridae; genus Conger; species Conger conger. Next base: position 2,090,900 of record NC_083778.1, on the reverse strand, counting down.
AGGTGTTTACAAGACTGTGGATCACGGAAGACCAATTGAAATCTGCGATGCTTGGGCGGGTTCTGAAAGTCTACCCAACGCTAGCCAGGGGTAGCTTCCTAAGCCCTGGCCATTTGACAACACATTTTGGGCGATACATATTGAACAATATTTAGGATTTTGTGGAAGATCTCATCTCCCTGAGTATTTGAGCAATTTGCATGTAATGTGGTACACAGCATCTTCAGGCCAATATCTCAGAATATTTAATTAATTAAATCATTCTATTCTGCAGTAAGTAATTTTTACTTACCACACTGCTCTCTGCTGCTTCCGCCATTCCTTCACTCACACTGCCATCCTCCATTGCTCCTCTGCAGCAGTCAGAGGCTACACTTAAAACAACTATGTACAGTTGTGTTCAAATAAATACCAGTGCGCAAAATAAAGTGCTAATATTTTTCAATAGCTTTTAGTTCCATGGAGTGGAAACATTACACATTCAATTCCATTCAATTCCAAATCAAAGCATTAACAAATTGTATCAAGTCTGCATTATTCTTTTCCAGGAAGCAAAGAAAAGGAATATTAACCTGTTCAAAAAAATGGCAGTGTCGACATTATTCTCTTAGGCTACAAAATCAACTATTACTAACAGGAAGGAAGTCCATATAAGGCTCACCTCACAGGTGCCTTTAAAATTTGGAGAACCCCCTGTGAAACATCTGGAGACCCAGAGACCTGCTGCAGTGCGTTCTACCCCAGTGGTACCCAGAATTGGTCCTGGAGTACCCCTGTGTCTGCTGGTTTTCCTTCCAACCACAAATACAATCCAACAAATTTCAACATGCAGTTATTTTTGCTTAATTAGGTGCTTTTCATGTGTTAAAAAAATAAAAAATGACCACGTTCATATTGTGCGTATTATGCAATATTGCAAATGCATTTTGAATAAAAAGAGGTAAATTATTTTTAACTGATCAAATTAAAAACACTGAATTGAATCAGTATGCTCCTAATTTGTGAGTGACACCTGGCCACCAAAACTGACCTTAAGAATTTAAGAAGGCAAACCTGCATGACTTAATTATGAGCCTTTTAGCTAACCTCAGTCTTATTTTTTACCTCTTCTCATATAATTGTTTGCAAGATGGCACAAAAAGCACCATATGAACATGGGAATTGTATTATTTATTCCATAGCAAAGCTAATTCTGGCATAACGCGCTTTAAGGTAAATAATCAATTTTAAGATGCAGTTTTGGGGATGTAAAGTGTTCAAGCCCCCAGGTCAAACCAATCTGCCTGAGAAAGAACTTCTGAACTAGATATGGTGTTTGTACGGTCTGTAGTATGAGCACGTGCTCAATGGAAAGCCCTTTTTCTCCCAAATGTACCCTATCTAATCCAATTAGTGTTAGCTGGGGGATACAACGAAGAGCAACACCTTCTTTTTAATTTTTATAGTAAGTGAAGAGTTGAATGAAATGGTCATTGAACTCACTCTAGTTTAAATGAGGGACGCTTAGGCGAGGTAATTGGCGCAAACCCTGGTGTAAAACCTAGCTTGCGCTGGTCAAACCATGTTGAGCATGGAACTGGTCTGAACTGCTCAACCAGCTGTTTCAAAACCTAGCTAGCTTCTTATGAATCACTACCTTAAATTTGGTTGGATTGAAGTAGGGCTGCACGATATGAGGAAAATATCTGATATGTGATAAAGTTGAATGTTGTGTTGATGATATTACTTGCGATAAGTAAACAAATATCAAAGTGTGCACAAAGTCTTTCTGCTTTAGGTACACTGCTAACATAGTCCCCAGACAATGAATAGCCTTTGCCCACTGAATAAAACACATGATTTCCCACCTGCTTTTTGACCAAATTGCACCTGAACAGCCAATTAATTTAACAGAACATCAATTTAAATGTATACTATTCAGTGCATGTCAAGCAGTCTTTTGCAAAGTGTTTATCTTGCATGTTCATATTCTCGATGACGACAAATATACCATATGTCATGCAGTGCAGCCCGAGATCGATGTTAACGTTTCTTCTGTGTACAAACGATTGGGTGCTGTGGTGTTCAGCCTAGGGCAGTGTGCCAATCTGAGAGATGTCTGTGACCATCCATTACAGAAAGTGAAGGGTCCTCCTGAGACAATATGAGTTTGATTAAGTGTGTGGTTAACTCCACTGGCCGGAAAAGCTCTTTAGTTGAGTGAGGTGGGCACAGATTTTGTGCTGTGTGAATGGTGCCTTGTCTCATTGCCTTTGCGAATTCTGACAGCAAATGAGGAAAGCATTTTGCTGATTAAATGTGTGGAGCACATTGTGCACTGCCTACAATATGGACATCCATCTTTAAAACATTCAAAACCATTTCAGAAGGTTTTCTCAATGTCAAAATTGATAATCAGAACCATTTCAGAAGCCAACAAATGTGTTATGATTTTTAAATTTGATTGGGAAGGAGATTGTTTGACAATGTGCATTTCAGACGTGTCACATCCGTAACACAGTTGTGTTACATCCATAATGCTGGTATTGCCAAGACGAAGATAATAGCATAATTGCTATTTTTATGTTCAGCCAAGCCTCCTACATTACATGGATATCATACCTTCTGCCTTTGAATTTAAAATTCAGTTTTTAGAATACCTGTCTTTTTTCTGGCTTAACAATATTAAAAAATTCCCCTTCCCCTAAGCAAAGTGGGTGCTCTGATAACATTAATTTACATGTTTTATCTTGTGAGAAGGCTCATTTTTCTGAGGGATTTTGTTTGTCATTTTGTGTCCAAATGTTACATCCATAATGCTGGACTTGCCACGATTTGTGTTACCTGCCCTCTCTGGCTCACAGAAGGACCAGATTCCTGACTCCAAACTGCATGTTAAGCACTCAGTTCATAGTTAGCATTAACCGTATGTCTTGCGCAGAGGAACTCAACTTTTCCAAGAGAGTTCATAATTTATAACAAGTTGTATCTCTACAGAACAGAATCATGGATCCCATAAAGCAAGGATCTGATCGTTTCAGTGGTTCTGATCCAGCACACCTCTTCATGTGTTTATTTCACACTGATACAGCACACCTCTTCATGTGTTTATTTCACACTGATACAGCACACCTCTTCATGTGTTTATTTCACACTGATACAGCACACCTCTTCCTGTGTTTATTTCACACACTGATACAGCACACCTCTTCATGTGTTTATTTCAAGGATCTCGCTGACTCACTGGAGAGAGATGAGCAGCACAGTAAGTTCTCTCTCATTGCTACTGTGTGTTCTTTAGAGTACTGACATGAGTTGAGCAAACAGATCTCACAATGCAATGTTCTGATTCATATAATTCACACTTTCATGATAATGCTTTACCTTGATAATCTTACATCTAGAAAACATCATGAACAACAAAATGGCATTTAAATGAAATTATAGCCTCAAGTAGTGATTGCACAGAAGATAAAATGTCTCTGAATGGGATTCAATGCAGGGACTTTGGGCTCAAAAGTCAGTAACTAAAGCACTGTCCCATCAGACAGAATAGATTTAAAAATGAATATGAATATGTGACCTTTGAAGATGGTATTTACCACAAGGATCCACAGCATAAACCTGAAATGAGTTTTCATGTTTTTAAGATGTTTTTTCCTTCATTTTTATTGTATTAGTGCAGTAGTATGTACTTTTTGCTCATTAGTTTTATTTGTGATTGTTTATCATTGAGAGGTCTGTAAGACTGTGAGAGAGGTGTGTTACACTGTGTAAGGGTAATTTTCTCAATTTTTTGGTAAAGCCCCCCCTTCAGGAAAAGTGTGTATAAGAGTCTTACTATGTTTGATTCAAATCAGAAAGCCGGTAAGCTTTCTCACTTTCTGTCATTTATTTGAAAATAAATATGAAGGTTAAATAGAAGAATAGCTATTGTTGTGTTTTTACTGGATCTGTTTCATCAGACGATGCTCACCTGTGATATCTTATTTGTGCATGTTAAGAAGGGAATTTTTCCCCACACAACTGTTAAAGGAATGCAGCACTGTGATGTGTAAAATACTGTGACCTGACTGCATGAACTTTTTTTTCTTCTTAATCTGTTATTGAATGGGAAATGTTAATCTTATTTAAAAAAAATAATTATTTCTTATATTTCCTCTCTTCAGATGAATCCATTAAAAGGAACTGAAAACCCATCTGAAGAAGAAGTTTGAATACATATTTGAAGGTTTCGCAGTGCAGGGCCACACAACTCTCCTCAATGAGATCTATACAGAGATCTACATCACAGAGGGGGGAAGTGGGGGGGTCAATAATGAGCATGAGGTCAGACAGATTGAGACAGCATCCAAGAGACAAACCACCCAGGAGATCCTCTGCAATGACACCTTTAAGACTTTTCCTGTACAAGAGAAACGCATCAGAACTGTGCTTACAGAGGGCATCGTTGGCATTGGGAAAACCGTCTCTGTGCAGAAGTTCATTCTGGACTGTGCAGAAGGAAAAGCCAATCAGGACGTTGATTTCATCTTCACTCTTCCTTTCCGAGATCTGAATCTGAAGAAGGAAGGAGTATTCAGTCTGATGCAACTTCTGCAGGACTACTTTACATTAAGCCAATTACAAAGAATTACAGAGACAACACAAATTAAAATAACAAACACTGTGGAAATATATCCACATAACAAACAAGACAAACACTTTGGCACCTTTCCCCTGTGCCTCCCTCAAGTGAGACGACACTGATCCTGGGAATACATACTGTAATGACTTTAAAGACCACCAAAAGTTCTAAAGACCTGCTAGACATAGCACTAGCTAGCTGGTCTGATATTAATTGGCAGGCTGTTGTATAATTTAGGGGCGTAATCATTAAAAGCAGAAAGCCCAATTTTCTTTTGTGAACCCCGGGGAACTGACTGACATGACCTGAGGGCTCATGAAGGGACATGAAACAACAATGAGTCTGAAAGGAGAAGGAGCCAAACCATTCAGAGCTTTGCAGACAAGTAAAAGGATCTTAATCTATTGTAAAAGATACAGGGAGCCAATGCAGTGCAGCTAAAACAGGAGTGATATGCTCTCGCTTCCATATTTTTGTTCAGTCTCACAGCAGGGTTATGAATTGATTCTAGTCTTTCAAATTATTTTTTTGGAGACCAGTAAAGAGCATTGCAGAAGTCCAGCCTACTTGAAATAAAAGCATGGACTAATTTCCCAGAATCCTGACTTGATGAAAATGGCTGTAAACTTAAGATCAGAGTCTAAAATTACACCGAGGCTTGTTACTTCTGATTAACCTGGGGAGTGAAATGTTATAATGGATTAGGAAATTTGACTCCCCAGGCGAAATCAGAAGGCTATTGATTTAGTGAAATTTTTCTGTAGGAATTTGGAATTATGGCATTACAAAATCCTGCAAAATGGTAGACATATTCAATAGATGGCACTTTTCAAAAATCAATTGTTAAAATAAAAAACTGTTTTCAGGAAATACCAGGTAGAGCTTGAAGACCATAATATCAAGTATACATGTTTTTGATTTTTTACTGTACGAATGTAGGATTATAGAATTGCAAAAGTATTCACTTTCAGGAAATACCACATATATTTTGGAAAGCAAATTGTCAAGTATATATGGCATTGATTGTGCAACTTTTTACAGTAGGAATTGAGAATTATGGGATTGCAAAATCTTCCAAAATGGTAATTGCATTCAATACAGCACACCGCTGATCCAACAAGTGTTCAATTGGGTTGAGGTCAGGACTATTGGCAGGCCAATCCATTCTCTCTACTCCCAAGTTCTGGAGGTAGTCTCTGATAAACCCCGCTCTGTGAGCATTGTCATCTTGGAGGATGGAGTTCGGACCCAGACTGTGGAAACCTCAAACCAATTGAAAACTTGTGGGATCAGCCGGGGCTGTTCATGCTAGAGTGACCAACACAACCACGTTGGCTGACTTGCGACAAATCCTGGTTGAGGAGTGGAATGCCGTCCCACAGCAGTGTGTGACCAGGCTGCTGACCAGCATGAGGAGGTGCCAGGCTGTTGTGGCTGTGTATGGTTCTTCCACATGCTACTGAGGCTCCTGACTGTTTGTTCAATGAATAAATTGTAAAATTGCCAATATGTCTTGTTTCTTCCTTCTAACTGATAGACTTCAATCATCCAATCCACCAAACAACACCAAACAAGAGTCAATAGCGACAGCAGAATCAGCTGTTTGGCACTGGAGATTTGGCTAATTTTACATGAGCACTACCGACATACTCAGCTATGCTGCTCATCCCACAAATGCATGTTCCTTACAAATGGGGCACCATTTAAAAGGGAAATAGACAGGCTTTCCAACGGTATAAAAAGTATTGCCAAGAAGCATTGTTACAACAGAGAAATAATCTACCAAACACAAATTTCCGAACTTTTTGTTCGATGTTTATATTGCGCAATGTAGATGCGCATCAAGATTTGAAGTGCATTTCACTGGCATTACTTTTTTCACTGAGTGAAAAAGGGTGATCAAGATTTTAATCGTAAGGTGTAGCTAATTGTCTAATTAGTCTACCCCACTCTCGGTCTGATTTTAGAACCAAACAATCTGCAGGTATCGCTATTAACCTTATGTGTAACGAAATGATGTCGACAGCTGAATGTTTTGTTTTTGATCGCGTATAATCTATCGCTTTCTCACAGAGGGACAGAAGTTCAAATTTTTTACTGAGACACGTAATATGCTAAATTTTTGTGTAAAATACGTAATACAGACTCCAATGCGGTCTACGCGGTTTGGATCCGCGTTTGTTCTCTCACTTGCGATATCACTGCTGCTTTCGTCCTCTTTGGGCGAGTAGGCTTATGTTATTTTTGTTGTTGTTGCATAAGCCAGTTTGTGATTCACAGTGGAAGTAGCCTACAATTAGAATTGTAATCTACGTATGTAGATTTGAAAGAATTAGTGGACTGAAACACTGGTGTTGGTAACACGTAAGTGAAAAGTCGTTTCGGCTCTACATTGCACAGGCTTTAATGTCTGTTACGTATACCCTTTGTTTTTACAATTCCTTAATTGGTTTGCATATCCACTTAGGCTACTCCGGAATCACCACGTTAGTACGGCCAACTTTTTAATTTTCAGGAAGCTGCAGCAGTCTAGTCTTCTCGGTCTGTTGGGTTCTAAATATCAGCGCCCACGAGAACAGGTATTACGCGGCTCAAAAAGCATGTGCAACTTGAAGCATATCCATCTCTTTGTTTGAACGGTGACTTTGTTCTCAATTAGACCAGATATCAATGTATGGCTGGACAACACTGAGCTGACAGCCATAGGAAGTCAAGGCAAATTTGTGTCTTTGTCGGTAACGCCACTCGATGTACATGAATTAGGCACTGAATATGAAGGAATCGCACAAGTGTGGAACTTCTCGATTGTTTCGGGTAAGTGCGGAATTCAAGTGTAGGCTACACTTAACTTGCGACGGGACTGCGGTGAAGTTGGTCATTCAACCTCAGTACTTCTTGGTTGAATTCAAGAGGCTGAAAACCTGAAAGCCATTATTGAATTTGATAAAATCACTCATTTCTAATCCATAAAACATTTGTGATTGAATACACAGTGGCGGTGGGTGAGCTGAAAACTGGGGAAGCCTTTAAAGTAAGGGTGCACAACTCCGGTCCTGGAGGGCTGGTCTGAGAGCTGGATTTTGTTCCAACAAATGTTAATTGTTGGATGTTAAATGTTAAATATTCCAACTTAATTAATTTTTCTGACAGATCCTATAAATTATGTTGGTTCACTCCTCTACTTGAGCACAGTATAATCTTTAGGATGCAATTGCAGTCTGCAGCTGTAGCGTGGTCCATATACAAATGTCTGCTCAAGACATTATTTAGCGAATTAAATAAGAGTAGCGGCACAATATCCTGAGGCGGATCGGCCGTGCTGTGTATTAATAAGCAGTAACACTAACACATTGCTCCCGGGGAGGACTCGCAATCATCACAATTAGGAAAAAATCTTATTTAATCACTAAATTACACTGGTCCACATGTATATGATGTTCGTACAGACCTTTTTCAAACTTGAATGTTTATTCTCAACCAGTTTATGGCAAAATGAGATTTCATAAATGTTGAAATAATGGCATGGATTAAAATGTTTCACTAAAGTGTAATTTCCCTTTAAAAAGATAAATGGCATAGCTGTTTCAGTGTACAGTTTGGCATGACTGAATTGTGAAATGCTAACGTTTCTCATTTTCTATACAAATGCCATTTTAACTCGGTGAAAGGCGATGGCGATAGAGGTGAGCGAGTGCTCAATATTCTTGGTGTAACATGCCAGATTGCGTGCCAGTCGCCTGTCTCCCAGATCCAATGCTATCCATTTTTTTATTGTCAGATTCCATAAATGTGAGAATGGCGCATCTTCCCTCCAGCGGAACTGCGGTGAGTATTGCTGACATGTAAATCTGGCCGACAGTTGTTGCCACTGTCAAGAAACTGCTGGACGTGTTTTCCAAAATGCGGTTCATACCTCGGTTTTTTTTTGACGGATTGAATCACTTAAATTAGTATTGCAGGCCACTGAATGTGAACTGATACTTGCATAAAGACGGGAACTGGGCATGCAACGCAAAGATCGCAGGTTCGATTACCGGGTAGGGTACTGATGTTGTACCCTTGAGTGAGGCATTGACCTGGATTGCTTCCATATACACTCACTGAGCTCTTCATTAGCTATTTATTAGACTTATGGCAGCTTTGACCAGTCTGGCCATTCTCCTCTGAATTCTCATTAACACGGGCCACAGAACTGCAGCTCACTGGATGGTTTTTGTTTTTCACAGCATTCCCTGTAAACTCTAGGGGCTGTTGTGTGAGAATCCCAGGAGATCAGCAGCTTCTGAGATACTCAAACCACCCTGTCTGGCACCAACAATCATTCCATGGTCAAAGTAACTTGGATCACACTTCTTTCCCATTCTGGCATTTGGTCTGAAACTGCTGAACATTTTGACCATATCTGCTTACGGTTATGCATTTAGTTGCTGCCAACTTGATTGGCTGATTTAAATATTTGCATGAACAAGCTGTTGTACAGGTCTACCTGAAAGTGCTCACCGAGTGTATACCGAGCTGTAAAAATGGATACTATGTGTAAATGGTTGTACATCACTCTGGATAAGGCGGCACGGAAGGAGCACTGCCGCCTCACAGCAAGGAGGTCCTGGGTTCGAATCCCCGTCGGCCGGGGCCTCTCTGTGTGGAGTTTGCGTGTTCTCCCCGTGTCTGTGTGGGTTTCCTCCGGGTACTCCAGTTTCCTCCCACAGTCAAAAGACATGCAGCTTAGGCTGTGTGAGTGAATGGTGCGTGTGCGATGGACTGGCGACCTGTCCAGGGTGTATTCCTGAACGTGTAACCGGATTGTTGGTGGTCATTTGACCGAGTGTCCAAGCCTGGAGGATCCACAAGTTCAGACTGACGGCCCTGTGTGTTGTTGGTGCTGGACTCGGACTGCTGGACGTCTGCTGTGCTTACGTCCTCTCTGCTGTCTTGAGAGATTCTTTCTCCCAGGGGGAGCGGTTTGGCCGATACGCCTGACCTTCGCTGGTTGTGATGCGGTAGCTCCTGTGTCTGCAGGACGGGTTACTGTCGCAGGTCTCCAGGAGCCGTCCTCCTGCCCAAAGCGGATGGGGGTACCTGCAGGCAGGGGTGGCAGAGGTCTGGCAGACCTGTTGCAGTACGTTTGTTGTGCTGACAGGCCTCTCTTCTCTCACGTACGCTCTGCTGACAGGCGACTTGTGGCTGCAGCTGCTTAGCTGTGGATGGAAGGATGGATGGCAGCCTGCGACTCATGAGAAGCTGTGCTGGTGACTTTAGGTTGTCTATCGGGGTGTTGCGGTATCCTAGGAGACTGATGTAAGCGCCCTTGCTTTCAGCTTTGGCTTTGTCTGACATTGGCTGAGCTGTTTGGACAGTCTTCTCTGTGAGGCTATTGCTCTGTGGGTAATGGGGGCTAGTGGTGATGTGTGTGAATCCCCATGACTGTGCAAAGGATTGAAACTCGCGTGCACTGTAGCACGGTCCGTTATCGCTGATGATGGTTTCGGGGATGCCATGCCTCGCCATGGTTGACTTGAGTTTGGTGATAACGGCTGTGGCAGCACAACTTTATAGCCTCTCCAGCTCAAACAAACGGCTGTAGTAATCCACTACAACCATGTAATCTCTGGAGCTCCATGTAAATAGATCTGTGCCTGTCACTTGCCATGGTCTCTCCGGTATGGCATGTGATAGCAGGGCTTCTTTGGGGTCTGCACTGCTGCGCTCCTGGCATACGCTGCAGGCTTCTACTGCTGCCTCAATCTGTTTCCCCATCCCCGGCCAGAATAGAACGTCTCTAGCTCTGTTTTTGCTCTTTTCTGCACCCATATGGCTAGAATGTATGCGCTCAATCATGTTCTCTCTGAGCTTTTGAGGAATTATCATTTTCTCACCTTTAAAAAGAATGCCATCAATTTGGGCAATCCGGTCCCTGTGGTTCCAGTGCTCTTGGATGCTGGGGGGGCATTGTGATCTGGACTCAGGCCAGCCTTCTTGGGCTGCCTTTTTCAGGGCGGTGAGCTGGGGATCCTGGCTTGTTGCCTCTCTGATCTCCGTCAGCCTCTGGTCGCTCACAGGAACACTGCTGATGACCGTGTGCACCTGGGCTTCCATTCCTTCATTTGGAGCTCTGTCATGGTGCTCTACGGACTTCCCAGATAGTGTGTCGGCGACTGGAATGTCTTTTCCGGGTCGGTGGATAATGCTGATGTCGTACCTTTGCAACTGCAATATCATTCGCTGCAGCCGCGGTGGGGCTGATGCTAGTGGTTTTTTAGAATTGATGCTAGTGGCTTATGGTCTGATTCTACGGTCACCTTGCGGCCGTAGGTGTACTCATGGAAACGCCTGCAACCAAACAGTACAGCATAGAGCTCTTTCTCTGTCTGTGCATAGTTTTCCTCCGTGCTGTCAGTGCTTTTGAGGCACAGGCAACTGGTTTGCCGTCTTGGAGCATAACTGCCCTGAGGCCGCTTTCTGAAGCGTCCACTTGGAGTGTTCGCTCTTTCAGGGGGTCGAGCTAAACGAGTACTAAGCCTGGTTGTTATGTTATCAAATCTTTCATTTTCTGCAACGCTCTATCATGGATAGCGTCCCAAACAAAGTCACTGTCCGCTTTTAGCAGCTGTCGCAGTGGTGCAGTGACCTCAGATGGGTGTGGAGCAAACCGTGCCAGGTAAGTGAACATCTCAAGGGTAGTTTCTAACTCTGCCTTGTTCTGCAGTGGCTGCATTTCCTGAACTGCCTTTACTTTCTGGGGCTCAGGTTTGAGACCGTGGTGTGACAGTGTGTGTCCAAAGTGACTTACCTCTGATATGCAGACGCGACGTTTCTCAGGATTTAGCCGCACCCCTCTCTCTCTCGTCCGTCTCAGCATGGCTCGGAGGTTGCGGTCGTGGTCGTGTTTGGTCTTTCCCAACAATAGTATGTCATCCACTATGGCTGCTCCACCCTCGACGCCTCCGCACGTCTCATCCACACGCCACTGGAACTCGTCTCGGGCCCAAATGATACCGAATGGCAGTCTAAGGAAACGGTACCTGCCAAATGTTAAATGTTGTCAACATAGATGACTCATGACTCGGTTTTATGGCCCAATAACCTGACCTTGCATCTAAAACGCTGAAATATTTCACTCCGGCAAGCTCTGTGGTGAGGTTTTCTAATGTGGGTAGGGGGTAGTGAGGTCTCTGTAGTGCTTTGTTAAGGGGTCTTGGGTCTAAACAGACTCTGAGCTTTCCTATGACAACCAGTGCGTTTACCCAGTCTGTGGGTTCAGTGACCTTGCATATGATGCCATTTTTCTCCATGCTGTTGAGCTCTTCTTTTAGTCGGCTTCGCAGTGTGATAGGGACTCCACGTGGTGGGCAGACTACAGGCGCTGTGTCGGGGTCGACACGGAAATGCCATTCGCCTGGGAATTCTCCTATGCCCTGGAATACATCCACATACTCATCCAGTGTGCTCTGTGAGACAGTGTTTGTCTTTCCCTTTTCCTCATTCACAGCCATTACAATTCTGACCAAATTAAGATCTCTACATGCTTTCATTGGCAGGACTGGTGGGGCGCTTGTGTCCACAATGTGGAAATGTAGCAGCAGTGAGCGGTCTTTGTGTCTGCATCTTAACTTGCATTTCCCCTCCACACTCAGTGGGTGCCCTCCATAGTCTGTAAGTTTGTGAGTGACTGGTCTTAGTCTAACATCCTGGAACATCGTCTGGAAAATGTTGGCTGGAATGGTGCTGGCCTGTGCACCAGTGTCTACTTTAAACCGGACTTCTTGTGGGGGTGAGCCAAGCTCTATATCTGCATAGGCCTGCTCGTTATTTTTGCCTTCATTTTCGATTGTGATGCAGTCTATGTAGAGTTCTGACTGTTCCTCATAAGTGTCCTCACCATTTGTGTCAGTGCTGTGTTTGACAGCGTGCACTGTTTTGCGATGGGGAGTTGACTGGGCTGGGGGCTTTGATTTGCATGCCCTTGTGAAATGGTTACATTTATTGCACTTCATGCACTGCTTTCCTTTGGCTGGGCATACGTCTTTAGCACTATGTTGCCCTGCACAGTAGCCGCATGTCCTCTGGGTGGTGCTATTGTCCTTTGTCCTAGTGCCAGTAAGTTTCTGTGGTATATCTGGTCTGCGTGGCTTCCTGTTTACAGCATGTACAGTATTATGGTGACTGTGGTCTTTTGTACTGCCCATAGCCTTTAGCTGCTGCTTTGCTAACTCACGGGACCTTGCGATGTCTATGGCCTTGTGGAGTGTGAGCTCTGCACCCTGGCTGAGTGGCTTTTCTCTGACAAAAGGAGAGTTTGTTGCAAACACGATGCGATCTCTGACCATTTCGTCGCTATTTGGGCATCCACAGTCTTTGACTTACAGTTTTAGTTACGAACTGTTCAAACCATTCATGCTCTCCTTGCGATTGTTCGTGAAACCTATGTCTCGCATGTATGGGGTCAGCCTTGGGCGTGGCAAACGCAGTGTACTTATCATAGTATGTCTGCAGCTTCTTGGCTTCCTCATCTGTGAGTGTCCAAGTGTTATAATGTCACGTCCCTTCTCCCCAATCCACAAAAGAAGGGAGCTGCACTCATCCGCTTCTTCCTTTTCACACAAGGGGCCTGAAAACATCGGCTGTGCATGCTGCTGGAATGTCCTCCACGCCTCCGGCAGGTTGGTAGAATCCCAGTCCATCTTCGGAGCAGGAACACCGTAGGTCTCCATTTTTTGACGATGGGTTAACGGCTGGACCTCTACTCTGACACCAGGTAATGGTTTTAGGTAATTTATAAGCTTAGTAAATAAAGACTCTTGCAGACCGATTTACTGATCTATTTACTGTTTTACTCACTGCTTTACTCCGCCATCTTGAGTCACACACCTCATCACATTTTGTCTCGTGAGACTTGGATCACATTTAGAGAGGACAAAATATGCTTCATTTTATTCTCTGATTATTTATAAACATTTATGTACATTTTTGATCGCAAATCAAACATTTTTCCATGAAGAATATTGAAAATGTAAGAAATTTTTTAGGAGCTCATCTTGTCTCTGACTCTCTCTCTGTCTCCATCTCCCTCTCTCTCCCTCTCTCTCTCCCTCTCTCTCTCTCTCTGTCTCTCTCTCTCTCTCTCCCTCTCTCTCTCCATCCCTCTCTCTCTCTCTCTCTGCATGCTGGGAGTTGGGTGTGTGAGAGGGTGTTTTCTCCTTTTTTCTGGTGCAGTAATTTGTTCTGTATAGTAGGCGACAGTGTGAGGAGGTTTATTCTGTTGTGTGGGTTTGGTATGGCGTCTCACCCTATGGGTGAGGAGACAAAGCCTCTCTCAAGCTGGCAATCATCCTGACTAAATCTAGTCAAACTCAAAGCTGAGGTAAGTAAGAGGTCACTTCTGTCAGATACATGATCAGTGTCAGAGAGCCACCCCAACCGTAGCACCCAGTGTTATGGCAGCACTTCAAGGCTCCACTCACATTGCCAGTGATATCATTTCTGTATGTTTGTATCAGAAATGAGGGTCAGATAGTGCTATACAAACTCAACTAACAATCATAAGTAATATCACAGCACATGGTGCTTGTCTCCAAATAGCAAAGTGTAATGAAACGCTGACGTAGCAGTTCTGTTCAACTAAAAGAGCAATGGAAACACAAACATATGTGGATCTTAGTTGAACGGGAGGCTGATAGACTCACACAGCACTCAAAGTAATACCTGCATTGTGCAAGTTTCATTCTGTTGAGTCTCTCCTCACGGATGATTCTCTCTGCAAGGAGTTCAGAAAAAGGTTAATTAACTGTTTAGAACTCAGACTCTTCTCACAGAATAACCATGTTGCTTTTCAACAAAATATTCTGGTGAATGGCTGTGCTCATCTGTGAATCACTGGACTCATCACTGCTGACCTGTCCCTTGTGCTGTTGTAAGCTCCCACGTCCGTGGTGGGTTTGGGTTGTGCCTCGTGACTGCTGTCTGTAGCTGGCCCCATTGGCAGTAGGGGAGCGTCCCTTGTGGCCCTCTGACCAGATATGACCTGGGCACAGGATGTTCACGTGTCACCGTGCCAGGCGTGTTGGTGTCGGTGATCCACACTCTGCCCCCTGGTGCCAGGTTGGAAAGGTTCCTCACTCCGTGTCTTTGGTGGTAGTCGTGCGCATCCATCCGCCTCCTCTCTCTTTCCCTGCACTGGACCCTCCGCAGGTCTGGGATGTCCGGCTCCAGCACCGCCGGGAAGGTGGGCAGAGCGGTACGCGGGCGCCGTCCCATGAGCCACCGGGCCAGGCTGTAGCCGTCGCTCAAAGGTGCAGCTCTGTGCGCTAGCAGGGCTGTAGCCGTCACTCAAAGGTGCAGCTCTGTGCGCTAGCAGTGCTGTAGCCGTCGCTCAAAGGTGCAGCTCTGTGCGCTAGCAGTGCTGTAGCCGTCGCTCAAAGGTGCAGCTCTGTGCGCTAGCAGTGCTGTAGCCGTCACTCAAAGGTGCAGCTCTGTGCGCTAGCAGTGCTGTAGCCGTCGCTCAAAGGTGCAGCTCTGTGCGCTAGCAGTGCTGTAGCCGTCACTCAAAGGTGCAGCTCTGTGCGCTAGCAGTGCTGTAGCCGTCACTCAAAGGTGCAGCTCTGTGCGCTAGCAGTGCGCGGCAGGGTTCTGACGCCTGTGTGGGGAAAAATGCACACATAACATTTCACAGGTGAGCGTCGTCTGATGAAACAGATCCCAGTAAAAACAGCTGCAGCTATTCTGCAGTTTAACCTTCTCATTTATCTGATCACACAGAATAAGACAGTGGAAGGCCTACCAGCTTTCTGATAGTTCTTCAGTTTGCACACACACACAGTATGACTTAAACACAGTTTTCAGTATACCGCCCCAGAAGGGGGAGGGAACATAAACAAAAAGACACGCAGCTGGCTGTTAACTTTTATCAGTATTTTGTCTTCACTGTTACCCCTTGTTGGCCTCCTGTAAGACCGGAATGTGCTAGCTACCCCCTTCTGGGTGAAGCAGAGACACCCAGGTGAAAGGCTGTCTTCCTGCTGGGAGAGAGACAAAGAAAGACTCCCTTTTAACACTTAATACAGAAAGTGGTCTGATAGGAATAGGGATTATAATAAAAGGTTATCTTTAATCACGTGATTATCTTCATGTTAACACACTTTGTAAATGAAGAATCAGTTCAGAAAATGATCCTCACGCCTTGTTCAGGTTTGTCAGCGTTTGAGCGGCTCGCTCAGCCTCACCATTGCTCTGTGGAGACCTGGGGCTGCTGGACACGGCACTAAGACTTTCATGTCTGCTCCTGAGAACTGAGGCCCGTTGCACTAAGACTTTCATGTCTGCTCCTGAGAACTGAGGCCCGTTGCACTAAGACTTTCATGTGTGCTCCTGAGAACTGAGGCCCGTTGCACAAAGACTTTCATGTGTGCTCCTGAGAACTGAGGCCCGTTGCACTAAGACTTTCATGTCTGCTCCTGAGAACTGAGGCCCGTTGCACTAAGACTTTCATGTCTGCTCCTGAGAACTGAGGCCCGTTGCACTAAGACTTTCATGTCTGCTCCTGAGAACTGAGGCCCGTTGTCTGGGACAAGCGTCTCTGGAACGCCATGTCTCGCAAACATTGACTTCAGATGCACCACAATGTCAGCTCAGCTGGGCCACCTCTATGAACCGAGAAAAAGAGTCCAGGACCAGCAGGTCATTGGTTGTGTTTGGTGTGAACGGCCTCTCTAGAAAAAGAATCCAGGACCAGCAGGTCATTGGTTGTGTTTGGTGTGAACGGCCTGTCTAGAAAAAGAATCCAGGACCAGCAGGTCATTGGTTGTGTTTGGGGTGAACGGCCTCTCTAGAAAAAGAATCCAGGACCAGCAGGTCATTGGTTGTGTTTGGTGTGAACGGCCTCTCTAGAAAAAGAATCCAGGACCAGCAGGTCATTGGTTGTGTTTGGTGTGAACGGCCTCTCTAGAAAAAGAATCCAGGACCAGCAGGTCATTGGTTGTGTTTGGGGTGAACGGCCTCTCTAGAAAAAGAATCCAGGACCAGCAGGTCATTGGTTGTGTTTGGTGTGAACGGCCTCTCTAGAAAAAGAATCCAGGACCAGCAGGTCATTGGTTGTGTTTGGTGTGAACGGCCTCTCTAGAAAAAGAATCCAGGACCAGCAGGTGATTGGTTGTGTTTGGTGTGAACGGCCTCTCTAGAAAAAGAATCCAGGACCAGCAGGTCATTGGTTGTGTTTGGTGTGAACGGCCTGTCTAGAAAAAGAATCCAGGACCAGCAGGTCATTGGTTGTGTTTGGGGTGAACGGCCTCTCTAGAAAAAGAATCCAGGACCAGCAGGTCATTGGTTGTGTTTGGTGTGAACGGCCTCTCTAGAAAAAGAATCCAGGACCAGCAGGTCATTGGTTGTGTTTGGGGTGAACGGCCTCTCTAGAAAAAGAATCCAGGACCAGCAGGTCATTGGTTGTGTTTGGGGTGAACGGCCTGTCTGGCAGCTTGGAGGGAATGAGTGGCTCTTTCACGTCGGCCCCGCTCCTTGACGCATGCCCTGCAGTTTAACACCGGCTCACTCATTTGGCTACTCAGCCCTGGCCACCAAACTGCCTGTCTAGCACGTTCCCTGCTCTTGACTGCCCCCTGGTGGCCCTTGTGTGTGTTCTCCAGCACACTGTTTCTCAAGGGGGAGGGGTTACCGTAGTAACAGTCCATTGTGTGCCGAGCACTGCTCTGTCCGTCCAGTGTGGTCTCACCATCGCATCCAGTCTGCTGCCATGTGACCAGCCCTCAGTGCACAGCTTCATCACTGGTGAGCACACGCTGTCAGCGCTCCACAGCTGCCTCAGCTCTGTCAGGTAAGCGTCACTCGCTGGTAAGTTCTCCATCACATAATCTGCGTGTATATTCCTTTCCTCCATCAGCCCGTCTCCACTTGTGGCTCCGCTCACGACGGCGTGTGCGCTATTGTGAGGCTCTTTCCCGGGACGTGTGATGGTGTACGGATACCTCATGAGCCGCACGCTGAACCTCTGTATTCTCTGTAGGGATACCTCATGAGCCGCACGCTGAACCTCTGTATTCTCTGTAGGGATACCTCATGAGCCGCACGCTGAACCTCTGTATTCTCTGTAGGGATACCTCATGAGCCGCACGCTGAACCTCTGTATTCTCTGTAGGGGTACCTCATGAGCCGCACGCTGAACCTCTGTATTCTCTGTAGGGATACCTCATGAGCCGCACGCTGAACCTCTGTATTCTCTGTAGGGATACCTCATGAGCCGCACGCTGAACCTCTGTATTCTCTGTAGGGATACCTCATGAGCCGCACGCTGAACCTCTGTATTCTCTGTAGGGATACCTCATGAGCCGCACGCTGAACCTCTGTATTCTCTGTAGGGATACCTCATGAGCCGCACGCTGAACCTCTGTATTCTCTGTAGGGATACCTCATGAGCCGCACGCTGAACCTCTGTATTCTCTGTAGGGATACCTCATGAGCCGCACGCTGAACCTCTGTATTCTCTGTAGGGATACCTCATGAGTATGCCGCTGGCTGTGATGGTGCGTGAGAAGCACGCTGCCCTGCGTACTGCCTCTCTGTGTGTGTGTGATGAGGACCAGCACCTCTGTGTGTGTGTGAGAGGACCAGAGCCTCTCTGTGTGTGTGTGATGAGGACCAGCGCCTCTGTGTGTGTGTGTGTGATGAGGACCAGCGCCTCTGTGTGTGTGTGATGAGGACCAGGGAGAAGAGAGAGAGCCCCAGCAGGAAGGAGGAGGTGGGCACTGTGTACAGGATCCAGTCCAGCCTGGTGCCTTCAGAGACAGGAGGGTCAGTACACACACACACACACACACACACAACCACATCCATACAGAACTACACACACACACACACACACACACACACACAACCACATCCATACAGAACTACACACACACACACACACACACACACACAACCACATCCATACAGAACTACACACACACACACACACAACCACATCCATACAGAACTACACACACACACACACACACACACATACTGTGCAGAAGTCTGTCCCTGAACAGTTGGTCACACAGTAATCTGTACTCACAGTTCTGTCCCTGAACAGTTGGTCACACAGTAATCTGTACTCACAGTTCTGTCCCTGAACAGTTGGTCACACAGTAATCTGTACTCACAGTTCTGTCCCTGAACAGTTGGTCACGCAGTAATCTGTACTCACAGTTCTGTCCCTGAACAGTTGGTCACACAGTAATCTGTACTCACAGTTCTGTCCCTGAACAGTTGGTCACGCAGTAATCCATACTCACAGTTCTGTCCCTGAACAGTTGGTCACACAGTAATCTGTACTCACAGTTCTGTCCCTGAACAGTTGGTCACACAGTAATCCGTAATCACAGTTCTGTCCCTGAACAGTTGGTCACGCAGTAATCCATACTCACAGTTCTGTCCCTGAACAGTTGGTCACACAGTAATCTGTACTCACAGTTCTGTCCCTGAACAGTTGGTCACGCAGTAATCCATACTCACAGTTCTGTCCCTGAACAGTTGGTCACACAGTAATCTGTACTCACAGTTCTGTCCCTGAACAGTTGGTCACACAGTAATCTGTACTCACAGTTCTGTCCCTGAACAGTTGGTCACACAGTAATCTGTACTCACAGTTCTGTCCCTGAACAGTTGGTCACACAGTAATCTGTACTCACAGTTCTGTCCCTGAACAGTTGGTCACACAGTAATCTGTACTCACAGTTCTGTCCCTGAACAGTTGGTCACACAGTAATCTGTACTCACAGTTCTGTCCCTGAACAGTTGGTCACACAGTATTCTGTACTCAGAGTTCTGTCCCTGAACAGTTGGTCACACAGTAATCTGTACTCACAGTTCTGTCCCTGAACAGTTGGTCACACAGTAATCTGTACTCACAGTTCTGTCCCTGAACAGTCGGTCACACAGTAATCTATACTCACAGTTCTGTCCCTGAACAGTTGGTCACACAGTAATCTGTACTCACAGTTCTCCGCCAGCGCATATAAGGCTCTGATAAACGGTTGGCCCGCTCGTATGTCACGTTTTTGGTGGTAAAACTGTCTCTGACCCTGCTGTACTGCGGTCAATGTTAGCCTCTGTACTGCTGTACTGCGGTCAATGTTAGTCTCTGACCCTGCTGTACTGTGGTCAATGTTAGCCTCTGTACTGCGGTCAATGTTAGTCTCTGACCCTGCTGTACTGTGGTCAATGTTAGTCTCTGACGCTGCTGTACTGCGGTCAATGTTAGTCTCTGACCCTGCTGTACTGTGGTCAATGTTAGCCTCTGTACTGCGGTCAATGTTAGTCTCTGACCCTGCTGTACTGCGGTCAATGTTAGTCTCTGACCCTGCTGTACTGTGGTCAATGTTAGTCTCTGTACTGCTGTACTGCGGTCAATGTTAGCCTCTGTACTGCTGTACTGTGGTCAATGTTAGCCTCTGACCCTGCTGTACTGCGGTCAATGTTAGTCTCTGACCCTGCTGTACTGTGGTCAATGTTAGTCTCTGATGCTGCTGTACTGTGGTCAATGTTAGTCTCTGACCCTGCTGTACTGCGGTCAATGTTAGTCTCTGACCCTGCTGTACTGTGGTCAATGTTAGTCTCTGACCCTGCTGTACTGCGGTCAATGTTAGTCTCTGACCCTGCTGTACTGTGGTCAATGTTAGTCTCTGACGCTGCTGTACTGCGGTCAATGTTAGTCTCTGACCCTGCTGTACTGTGGTCAATGTTAGTCTCTGACCCTGCTGTACTGTGGTCAATGTTAGTCTCTGACCCTGCTGTACTGTGGTCAATGTTAGTCTCTGACCCTGCTGTACTGTGGTCAATGTTAGTCTCTGTACTGCTGTACTGCGGTCAATGTTAGCCTCTGACCCTGCTGTACTGCGGTCAATGTTAGTCTCTGACCCTGCTGTACTGCGGTCAATGTTAGTCTCTGACCCTGCTGTACTGAGGTCAATGTTAGTCTCTGACCCTGCTGTACTGTGGTCAATGTTAGTCTCTGACCCTGCTGTACTGTGGTCAATGTTAGCCTCTGATGCTGCTGTACTGCGGTCAATGTTAGTCTCTGACCCTGCTGTACTGCGGTCAATGTTAGTCTCTGACCCTGCTGTACTGTGGTCAATGTTAGTCTCTGACCCTGCTGTACTGCGGTCAATGTTAGCCTCTGATGCTGCTGTACTGTGGTCAATGTTAGTCTCTGACCCTGCTGTACTGTGGTCAATGTTAGTCCCTGACCCTGCTGTACTGCGGTCAATGTTAGTCTCTGTACTGCTGTACTGCGGTCAATGTTAGTCTCTGACCTGCTGTACTGTGGTCAATGTTAGCCTCTGTACTGCTGTACTGTGGTCAATGTTAGTCTCTGTACTGCTGTACTGCGGTCAATGTTAGTCTCTGACCCTGCTGTACTGTGGTCAATGTTAGCCTCTGACCCTGCTGTACTGCGGTCAATGTTAGCCTCTGAGCCTGCTGTACTGTGGTCAATGTTAGTCTCTGACCCTGCTGTACTGCGGTCAATGTTAGTCTCTGACCCTGCTGTACTGCGGTCAATGTTAGTCTCTGTACTGCTGTACTGCGGTCAATGTTAGTCTCTGACCCTGCTGTACTGCGGTCAATGTTAGCCTCTGACCCTGCTGTACTGTGGTCAATGTTAGCCTCTGTACTGCTGTACTGCGGTCAATGTTAGTCTCTGACCCTGCTGTACTGTGGTCAATGTTAGTCTCTGACCCTGCTGTACTGAGGTCAATGTTAGTCTCTGACCCTGCTGTACTGCGGTCAATGTTAGTCTCTGACCCTGCTGTACTGCGGTCAATGTTAGTCTCTGTACTGCTGTACTGCGGTCAATGTTAGTCTCTGTACTGCTGTACTGCGGTCAATGTTAGTCTCTGACCCTGCTGTACTGCGGTCAATGTTAGTCTCTGACCCTGCTGTACTGCGGTCAATGTTAGCCTCTGTACTGCGGTCAATGTTAGCCTCTGACCTAATTTTAAAGACATTTCAGTGTATTATTTTAAAAAGTAACAAATGACTCTAAGTAATTGACGACTTTTTCCATAAAAACTTGATCAAGGCTGCAATGATACGTCTGCACACCAGGTAACTCATTCAAGGAAAAGCAGGTTTAATGTTAGATGGTCCACCTTGTACAGTCCAACTCAAACTTAACACTCCTGACCTCTACTGGCTGGGAATAGTACACACTGGATATAATATCAATACATCTTCCCTTTTTTCTCATGCTTGTGAACTTTAGTAGTCAAACTTGAATCACATAAAACTACAAAAAAAATGCAACCACTTCCACCCCTCATATCAATACCTTTTTTTAGTCAAACTTGAATCACATCTGTAGAAGAGAAAAAAAAATGCAATCACTTCCACAGAAAATACAATGTCTCTCTTGTCTCTCCTCCCCATTCTTTTGTGTGTGCGTGACTAGTTCATTGCTCAATAAGCCGAATTGGCTTCCGAATCGTTCTGCGTTGGATTCTTTGTGGTGTCGGCCTCTCCTCTGTCACGTTTGGCGTGACATTGACATCAGGGGTGTCACTCAATGTCTGACTTTGATTGCTCATCTCATCAGCTGTGCTCTCACTAACTTGGTCTGTGGTGCTGCTAGCCTCAGCGCCAGTGCCGAGCCTCCTTGGAATCTGAAGAAGGCGTCTTCTGTTCCTCCTCAGCACCGGCCCGGTTTCTGTTTGCACCTCGTACGATCTTGGTGCCGTTTCCCCAACCACTTTTGCCATAGGTCCCCACTCGCTCCCACATCTGACTCTGACAGTGTCTTCCTCGACCGGAGGGCTAAGCGGTTTGGCCGTCTTGTCGTAGGTTTTGCGCGCTCTCTCTCCTTGCTGCCTGGCCCTGCCTCCCTCTTCCAGCACGCGCGTTGCTGCCGGAAGGCGTGTGCGCAGTTTCCGATTCATTAAAAGCTCTGCGGGTGACCGCCCACTCTCCAGTGGAGCTGCCCTGTAATTCAGAATAGCTCGGTACGGATCTTCCCCGCTGTATACTGCTTTCTTCAGCAGTCTCTGTACTGAACTCCTTTCTCTGCTCGGCCATTCGATTGCGGGTAGTAGGGGCTCGATGTAACGTGCGTAAAGCCATATTCGTATGAATGCCCCATACTGCTCACAGTCATACTGCCTCACATTGTCAGTAAAGCCATATTCGTATGAATGCCCCATACTGCTCACAGTCGTACTGCCTCACATTGTCAGTAAAGCCATATTCGTATGAATGCCCCATACTGCTCACAGTCATACTGCCTCACATTGTCAGTAAAGCCATATTCGTATGAATGCCCCATACTGCTCACAGTCGTACTGCCTCACATTGTCAGTAAAGCCATATTCGTATGAATGCCCCATACTGCTCACAGTCGTACTGCCTCACATTGTCAGTAAAGCCATATTCGTATGAATGCCCCATACCGCTCACAGTCATACTACATTGTCAGATGCCACCATGGATGGAATGCCGTGCCTGGAGAATATCGACTTTCCCCAGTAGTTGACCACGCCCAGTGCGCGCTGCAGCTCTGTCCTGTTTGTTGGCGCCTGCATCTCCTCAACTGCCCTGACCTGTTCTGGGTCTGCATCTCCTCAACTGCCCTGACCTGTTCTGGGTCTGCATCTCCTCAACTGCCCTGACCTGTTCTGGGTCTGCATCTCCTCAACTGCCCTGACCTGTTCTGGGTCTGCATCTCCTCAACTGCCCTGACCTGTTCTGGGTCTGCATCTCCTCAACTGCCCTGACCTGTTCTGGGTCTGCATCTCCTCAACTGCCCTGACCTGTTCTGGGTCTGCATCTCCTCAACTGCCCTGACCTGTTCTGGGTCTGCATCTCCTCAACTGCCCTGACCTGTTCTGGGTCTGCATCTCCTCAACTGCCCTGACCTGTTCTGGGTCTGCATCTCCTCAACTGCCCTGACCTGTTCTGGGTCTGCATCTCCTCAACAGCCCTGACCTGTTCTGGGTCTGCATCTCCTCAACTGCCCTGACCTGTTCTGGGTCTGCCTCTCCTCAACTGCCCTGACCTGTTCTGGGTCTGCATCTCCTCAACTGCCCTGACCTGTTCTGCGTCTGCATCTCCTCAACTGCCCTGACCTGTTCTGGGTCTGCATCTCCTCAACTGCCCTGACCAGTTCTGGGTCTGCATCTCCTCAACTGCCCTGACCTGTTCTGGGTCTGCATCTCCTCAACTGCCCTGACCTGTTCTGGGTCTGCATCTCCTCAACTGCCCTGACCTGTTCTGGGTCTGCATCTCCTCAACTGCCCTGACCTGTTCTGGGTCTGCATCTCCTCAACTGCCCTGACCTGTTCTGGGTCTGCATCTCCTCAACTGCCCTGACCTGTTCTGGGTCTGCATCTCCTCAACTGCCCTGACCTGTTCTGGGTCTGCATCTCCTCAATTGCCCTGACCTGTTCTGGGTCTGCATCTCCTCAACTGCCCTGACCAGTTCTGGGTCTGGTTGGACGCCCTCTGTCGACAGCTGGTCTCCTAGGTACGTCAGCTCACTCACTCCAAATGTTCTGCGCTGTTTCCAGAACTATGCGCAGTCTCTCGTCATGTTGGGTTTGTGTTTTTCCCCATATAATTATGTCGTCTAGGAAAACTCCCACCCCTTCAGTTCCGTCAAACAGCTGCTCTGTGGTTCTATGGAATATCTCCGGTGCCGAGCAGATTCCGAAGGGCAAACGAAGGAAACAATGCCTTCCAAATGGAGTGTTGAATGTGCACAGTTTTGCGCTCTCCTCGTCCAGGGCAATCTGGTGAAACCCTGACGATGCATCGAGTTTGCTAAAGAACCGCGCGCCCGCCATTGTGCCAGTAATGTGGGATTTTGTGGGCAGCCTGTAATGCTCCCTCTTAATGCATTTATTTAAGTCCTCAGGGTCAATGCACAGTCTCATCTCCCCGTTTTCTTTCTCCACGATCACGAGTGAGTTTACCCATTCAGTCGGCTCCTCAAGGCGTTTTATGACACCCTGGTCGGTCAGTTTCTGCAGTTCATTCTTTAGTTTCTCTCTCAGGGCTAACGGCACCTTTCTCGCTGCGTGAATGACTGGCTCTGCTTTGTATTTTAACTGTATTTTGTGCTGTCCAGGCAGCCTGCCTGATCCCTTGAACACGTCTGTGAATTGGGACGCTATGTTACAGTGCTGGGCATCGTTAGCAGCCCCGTCAGCATGCATTACCTGCTCTCTGTCAATCACCTGAACCCTCTTAATAAAGCCCAGTTTTTCACTCGTGTGTAGACCTGGAACAGGCTGTCTATTCCCCTCTACTAGCACACACACATTGCGTTTATGGACTGGCCTTTACATGTAAGTGTTAATCTACACATACCTTCGGTCGGAATGGGCTCATCGTTGTACGTTCGCAGATTGATTTTCTTCTGAATGACTTTTGGTTTTTCTCTAAGTTGCAGGAACTCTTTCCACGATAAAATGTTCTCTTGTGCCCCGGTGTCTATCTTCAGTGAAACTGATGTCCCGTTCACGTCCAGGTGAGAAATCCATTGGTCCTTTTTCCTGCCACTTCCGGTCACAGTCCTGACGTAGAGTGCTGCGCTCCTCTCCTCACCACTTCAGTCGGTATCCCCGTCTGCTTTCTGCTCCTCTGCACGCACGTTTCTCCTCTCCTCTCCACTTCAGTCGGTATCCCCGTCTGCTTTCTGCTCCTCTGCACGCACGTTTCTCCTCTCCTCTCCACTTCAGTCGGTATCCCCGTCTGCTTTCTGCTCCTCTGCACGCACGTTTCTCCTCTCCTCACCACTTCAGTCGGTATCCCCGTCTGCTTTCTGCTCCTCTGCACGCACGTTTCTCCTCTCCTCACCACTTCAGTCGGTATCCCCGTCTGCTTTCTGCTCCTCTGCACGCACGTTTCTCCTCTCC
>NC_083778.1:2055400-2057900 GCF_963514075.1 Conger conger | reverse complement strand
CACAGATGCGCGCTCACACATACATACATACACACACTCACACACACGCTCAAACACACACACGCTCAAACTTGCACGCTCACAAAAACACGCATGCGCGCTCACACACACGTACATACATACACACAGTCAAACACTCACACACGCACGCGCACACAAACATACGTACATACAAACATACACACACTCGTACACTCTCACACGCTCACGCATGCTCACTCACACACACACGCTCACACACACACGCTCACACACGCACGCACACACACGCTCACTCACACACACACACACACGCACGCACGCTCACACACACACGCACGCACACGCTCACTCACACACACACACACACGCACGCACACTCACACACACACGCACGCACGCACGCTCACACACACACGCTCACACACACACACGCGCTCACACACGCACACTGACACACACGCGCTCACACACGCACGCTCACACATGCGCGCTCACACACACAGATGCGCGCTCACACATACACATGCACGCTCACACACGCACGCTCAAACACACACACGCTCACACACGCTCACACACGCTCACACACACTCACACTCTCAAGCACACACACACACACGCACGCTCACACATGCTCACACACACACACACACACACACTCACACACACACACACACACGCACGCTCACACACACGCTCACACACGCTCACACACTCACACACACACACACACACACTCACACACACTCACACACACACACACACACACGCTCACACACACGCACGCTCACACGCACACTCACACACACACACACACACGCACGCTCACACGCGCCTGCTCACACACGCTCACACACGCTCGCTCACACACAAACGCTCACACACACACCCACGGTGCTCACACACACACACACGCAAGCTCACACATGCACGCTCACAAACGCACACACACTCACACACACGCGCTCACACACGCACACTCACACACGCGCGCTCACACACACAGATGCGCGCTCACACATACATACATACATACACACACTCACACACTCACACACGCACGCGCACACATACATACGTACATACGTACATACAAACACTGACACGGTCACACACGCTCACACACGCACGTTCACACACACGCATGCTCTCTCACACACGCACGCACACACACGCACGCTTACACACACACACACGCTCACACACACACGCACGCTCACTCACACACACACGCTCACACACACACTCTCACACATGCACGCACACACGCACGCACACACACGCACGCTCACACACACACGCTCACACACACACTCACACACGCACTCACACACACACACACACACACACACTCACACACACACACACACACTCACACACACACTCACACACACACACACACACTCTCACACACACGCACGCTCACACACACATGCTCACACACGCTCACACACGCTCACACACACTCACACACACACACACACACACACTTCTAAGATGCTCTTTTTGCTTCTTCTTAACGTCTAAAAGCTTATTCCTTATATATCCTTAACTTATATAAAAGTGTCCCTTTTTTGATAAGAAAATGTCCCCATTATATCAAGTGGGAAGTCATTTATCTCTTATTTAACTTTTTTAATGAGCATATTCATCACTTTTATTTGTCTCACTGTCGTTTCCCCTTCCTTTAAAGGGAGTTTCCCATTATTTTATCTCATATCCCCTCCGGATGGGAGTTTTTTCTCCATCTCGTTACACGAGTGGAAGAACACTAGCTTTTATGTAATTTTTTAATGAACCTATTCATCACTGGTATCTGTCTCAATTTCATAGTCTCTCCTTGACTCTCTCCACACTTTGAAGTGCCTTCCACCATCTCAACACACTCTTCAGGTGCTCTTTTTTGTGGCGCCTTAAGGGATCTACAAAGGACATCCAGCTAATAGCCGAGTGTAATTCATCACTTAACTCCTCTACTGTTAGTCCTTTGAATCTATCAGATAAGTTATCTGTGCTATAATCAGGAAGGCCCTTAAAGCCTCTTGATCTTCTTTCGGTATTAACATCCCTCCCGTCTTCCTTATCTTTCCTACATTTCTCTATCTCCTCGTATTCTTTTATTTCCCAATCATCTACATTATTTTCCTCATCTTTTTGCTTGAGCCAGGCTTTATGCTCCTCTCCTGTAAGAGCAAGCCCACACTTCTCAACCAAGAATGTTATTATACATTCATGTTACGCATGGCCTCAGTCAGACCTTTAAACTTGCTCTCTAGAACCTTAAATTTAAGTCCTCCGACTTCAGACTCCTCTCCTGACAATAGGGCTGCTCATTATCTCTGAACCACATTATTTCCTCTTACGGGCGTTCCTACTACCACCTCGATGGCGTGTGCGAGGGGTTAACTATGCATTCCTGCGTAACCCATCCCCCGTCAATCTCTCATCAGGGGGGCCTAGGGCCGGGTCCTCGACAACACTCACACACACTCACACACACACACACACACACACTCAC
>NC_083778.1:2040400-2050400 GCF_963514075.1 Conger conger | reverse complement strand
CACACACGCATGCTCACACACACGCACGCTCACACACACGCTCACACACACGCACGCTCACACACACGCACACACGCACGCTCACACACACGCTCACACACACGCTCACACACACGCTCACACACACGCACGCTCACACACACGCTCACACACACACGCTCACACACACGCTCACACACAAAAACGCTCACACACACACGTACGCTCACTCACACACACACGCTCACACACACAGGCACGCTCACACACACGTACGCTCACACACACAAACGCTCACACACACGCTCACACACACGCACGCTCACACACACGCACACACACACGCTCACACACACACGCTCACACACACGCTCACACACACAAACGCTCACACACACACGCACGCTCACTCACACACACACGCTCACACACACGCTCACACACACGCACGCTCACACACACGCACACACGCACGCTCACACACACGCTCACACACACGCACGCTCACACACACGCTCACACACACACGCTCACACACACGCTCACACACACGCACGCTCACACACACACACACGCTCACACATGCACGCTCACACACGCACACACACTCACACACACACGCTCACACAAGCACACTCACACACACGCGCGCTCACACACACACATGCACGCTCACACACACACGCACACACACGCACGCTCACACACACGCACACACACACACGCTCACACACACGCTCACACACACGCTCACACACGCACGCACACACACGCCCGCTCACACACACGCTCACACACACACGCTCACACACACAAGCTCACACAAGCACACTCACACACACGCGCTCACACACACAGATGCGCGCTCAGACATACATACATACAGACACACGCTCAAACACACACACGCTCACATGCACGCTCACACATGCATACGTACATACAAACATACACACACTCACACACGCATGCTCACACACACACGCTCACACACGCACACTCACACACACAAGCTCACACAAGCACACTCACACACACGCGCTCACACACACAGATGCGCGCTCAGACATACATACATACAGACACACGCTCAAACACACACACGCTCACATGCACGCTCACACATGCATACGTACATACAAACATACACACACTCACACACGCATGCTCACACACGCACGCTCACACACACACGCAGCCTCACACTCGCTCACACACACGCACGCTCACACACGCTCACACACACATGCAGGCTCTCACACACACATGCACGCTCACACTCACGTTCACACACACGCTCACACACGTACGCTCACACACACAAACGCTCACTCACACACCCACGCTCACACACACGCGCTCTCACACACACATGCGCGCTCACACACACACATGCACGCTCACACACGCACACACACACGCACACACACGCACGCTCACACACACACATGCAGGCTCACACACACACATGCACGCTCACACATACATACATACAAACATACACACACTCACACACCCACGCTCACACACGCATGCTCACACACACGTTCACACACACGCTCACACACGCACGCTCACACACACAAACGCTCACTCACACACACACGCACGCTCACACACACGTTCACACGTACGCTCACACACATAAACGCTCTCTCACACACACACGCACGCACGCATGCTCACACACACATGCTCACACACGCACACTCACACACAAGCGCTCACACACACAGATGCGCGCTTACACATACATACATACAGACACACGCTCAAACACACATACATACGTACATACAAACATACACACACACACGCATGCTCACACACGCACGCTCACACACACACGCTCACAGACACAAACGCTCACTCACACACACGCACGCACGCACGCTCACACACACACGCTCACACATGCACGCTCACACACGCACACTCACACACACACGCTCACACATGCACGCTCACACATGCACGCACACACACACACTCACAGACACAAACGCTCACTCACACACACGCACGCACACACGCTCACACAGGCACGCTCACACACACACGCTCAAACACACACAAGCTCACACATGCACGCTCACACACACACACGCACGCTCACACATACGTACATACATACAAACATACACACACTCACACTCGCACGCTCACACACACATGCGCAGACACACACACGCACAAACGTACGCTCACACCTGCTCACACAAACACGAACGCTCACACACGCACGCTCACACACACACTCACACTCTCAAGCGCACACACACACACACACACGCTCACACACGCTCACACACAAACACACTCACACACGCACGCTCACACACGTTCACACACACACGCACACTCACACACTCACGCTTACAGACACACACACACACACTCACTAACTCACACTTACAGACACACGCACGCTCACACACACGTACATAGAAATACACAGTCAAACACGCACGCTCACACACACACACACACGTTCACACACACACAAGCTCACAAACACACGCACGCTCACACACACACACACACGCTCACACATACATACATACATACACACATTCACAAACTCACACACTCACGCTTACAGACACACACACGCTCACACAAGCACGCTCACACACACACACACACACACACGCACACCCACACACTAATGCTCACACGGACACACACGCACCCGGGTACACACACACACACGCTCACACACACACACGCACGCTCACAAACACACGCACGCTCACACACACACACACACGCTCACACATACATACATACAGACACAAATTCACAAACTCACACACGCACGCTCACACATACATACATACATACACACATTCACGCGCTCACACACACACACACGCACGCTCACACACGCTCACACACACACACTCACACACTTTCACACACACACACACTCACACACTCATGCTTACAGACACACACACACACACTCACAAACTCACAGACACACACACACGCACGCTCACACAAGCACGCTCACACAGACGTACATAGAAATACACACAGTCACACACGCACTCTCACACACACACACACACACACATGCACACGCACGTTCACATACACACACACGCTCACACACACACACACGCTCACAAACACACGCACGCTCACACATACATACATACATACATACACACATTCACAAACACACACGCGCACTCACACATACATACGTCCATACAAACATACACACTCTCACACACGCACGCTCACACACGCACGCTCACACACACTCGCACGCTCACACAAACATACATCCATACACATTCACAAACTCACACACGCACGCTCACACATACATACATACACACATTCACACGCTCACACACAAACGCACGCATGCACACACACACACGCACGCTCACACACGCACACTCACACATACATACATACAAACACACGCACGCTCACACACACACGCACGCTTGCACACACACACACACGCACGCTAACACACATGCTCACACAAACACGAACGCTCACACACGCACGCTCACCCACAAACACACATGCACATGCATGCTCACACACACACGCTCACACACACACACGCACGCTCACACACATGCACGCTCAAACACACTCACGCATGCTCACACACGCACGATCACACACACACGCACGCTCACACACGCACGCTCACACACACATGCACGTTCACACTCACACGCTCAGACACACACGCAAGCTCACACATACATACAAACATACACACTCACACACGCACGCTCACACACGCACGCTCACACACATACATACAGACACACACACACTCACACGTACATTCACACGCTCACACACACACACGCATGCTCACATGCTCACACACACGCACACACACACGCACGCTCACACACGCTCACTCACTTATGCTCACACACTCACATACGCACAAACGCACACACACACTCACACAAGCTCACACACACACGCATGCACGCTCACACACACACACACGGACGCTCACACATGCACACTCACACACACACTCGCTCACACACACACACTCACACTCACACACACACTCGCTCACACACACACGCTCACACACACATGCACGTTCACACTCACAGGCTCACAGACACACACGCAAGCTCACACATACATACAAACATACACTCACACACGCATGCTCACTCACACACACACACACACACGCGCACAAAAGCACTCACACACACACATGCACACTCACACACGCATACTCACATACACACGCACGATCGCACACACACTCACACACACACACACACACACTCACACACGCATGCTCACACACACACACACACACTCACGCGCACAAAAGCACTCACACACACACATGCACACTCACACACGCATACTCACATACACACGCACGATAGCACACACACTCACACACACACACACACACACACACACAGTCCACCTGATGACATGGATAAATGGTTTGCTAGGCTACGTTCCTTCAGTGTGTGTAGCAGGATGCTGGCCCTGGGGAGGCTATGCTCCTTCAGTGTGTGTTTCTTATACTAGAGTTCATTTACACTCCTGTAGATCAATGTCATTCATTGAACTGTGCAGATTTTAGCCCCATCCTGATCTACTCATTTTGAGCACAAACATAATCCCGTACAGAATATGAAATAAGTACTACTGGAGCACAGGAGTCCACAGTAATAAATAACAGCAAGATGTTCAATGTTTTTATAATTCAGGTTTAATCACATACACATTTTACAGGAACAGGTTCAAACAAAGCAATCATGACACAGTAAATAAGGAAACTCAATACATTACTGTTCACAGTAATGAAAGGAAATAAGTACACTGCAGTGATCATTCTGCATTCTCCCTTTGAGCTGCATTCACCCACACAACTTTGCACACTGGAAC
This sequence comes from Conger conger, assembly GCF_963514075.1. Lineage (NCBI taxonomy): Eukaryota > Metazoa > Chordata > Actinopteri > Anguilliformes > Congridae > Conger > Conger conger. The sequence continues at coordinate 2,045,507 of NC_083778.1, read as the reverse complement.
TCTTGTGAAAATGACTCAAATCAACTGGAAAAACTAGTAAAATGCAGTGAACTTTTATACAAAGATGCAGGTACAGGAGAATTATTACCTCAAAAGCCTTTTACCATCTTTCACCAGAATCACACTCTTAATGTTATACTGATGTTTTAATCACCAAATGTATATAAACACACCCTGACTATATACAATATGATTTTATTAAAATATACAAAAATAAATGTGTGTGTGTGTCTGTATGTGTGGGGTAGAAGGGTGTGTGTGTGTGTGGGGTGGAGGGGTATGTGTGTGTGTGTGGGGTGGAGGGGTATGCGTGTGTGTGCGCGTGAGTGGGTGTGTTGGGTGGAGGGGTATGTGTGTGTGTGTGTGTGTGCATGAGTGTGTGTGTGTGTGGGGTGGAGGGGTATCTGTGTGTGTGTGTGGGGGGGCGGGGGTGTGCGTGAGTGTGTGTGTGGGGTGGAGGGGTATCTGTGTGTGTGTGTGGGGTGGAGGGGTATCTGTGTGTGTGTGTGGGGTGGAGGGGTATGTGTGTGAGTGTGTGTGTGTGAGTGGGGGGGGTGTGTATGAGTATGTGTATGAGTGTGTGTACGAGTGTGTGTGTGTGTGAGTGTGAGTGTGTGTGAGAGTGTGAGTGTGAGTGTGTGTGTGTGTGTGTGTGTGAGTGTGTGTGTGTGTGTGTGTGAGTGTGAGTGTGTGTGTGAGTGTGTGTGTATGAGTGTGTGTATGAGTGTGTGTGTGTGTGTGTGTGTATGAGTGTGTGTGAGTGTGTGTGAGTGTGTGTGTGTGTGAGTGTGTGTGAGAGTGTGTGTGTGTGTGTGTATGAGTGTGTGGGTGTGTGTGAGTATGTGAGTGTGTGTGAGCGTGTGTGTGTTGTGGCGGCCCGATCAGGAATCGGTACACCACGGGAGAGAGACACGTGCTCCAACGCCAAATGCTGGGGAAAATACTTCACAACGTTTATTTCCTGAATTGGTGTCTTGACAGGTCAGCACCGTGGAGAGAGCCGGTGGAGGATCAGCACCAAGGCCAGCAGCACCGGAGGAAAGGCGCGTGGGGAATGTGGGCAGTGAACTCTAAGGCTCTGATTGGACAGGCGCAGCTGGGACGAGTTGGAGAGAGAGAGAGGAGCCCTACAAAAGGCCGGGCACAACCACAGAACGGGGCTGAGCAGTAAGGGAGACGGATGCGGAGCCAGCACGCACGAGAAACAGCCAACGACGCAGAACCGGGCGACAAAGCGGGGACGTGGATCTCCGTGCCAGGAAAGGCGCAGATAGGACGGACCGCCCCAGATACAGACGGGCTGACAGAGCCACGTAATTCAGAGAGGGCCTAACCTAGGTGTACCTAATTTTTTGGCCTGTGATTTTTTTCCCTGTTTTTTATTTAAATTTATTAAAATGTGTGTGTATTTATTCAAATTAAAATGTAATTTTGGACACACTTATTCCTGCTCTCTCTGCCTCTCTCTCCCCGTGGGGTGCCACAGTGTGTGTGTGTGTGGGGTGGAGGGGTGTGTGTGTCTCTACTCCAGTTGGCAGAGGGACACTGAGCCCTCCTCCCACCCCCACACTCCAAACCCAGCACAGAGGGGTGTGTGTTGAGTGAAGTGTGTGTGGAATGTGTGCAGGAGGGTCAGTGTGTCAGAGTCAGAGACGCTGTAGAAGGACAGAGTGCCAGCCGGACGGTCCACACACACTCCTACCCTGTACACACACACTCCTGCACCAGCACCATCATCACACACTCCTGCTCTGTGGTAGGGGGAGGGGGGGGCAGGTAGGCCTGTGAGGTTCTTATTGTGACGGACAGAGTAACTGTGTTTATCGCACAACAGACTCCAGGAGTTTTTATTCATTCCAAACCTACAGTCATCAACCCCTCCTTTCCTGCTGATTCCTTTATATGTCACTGCTATATCAACCCATCCCCCCTCAGACTCACTCCACTCAGCCTCCCAGTAACAGCGCTCACACACACTCTCTCTGCACAGAACCTGGGGCACAGACTCAAATCTCTCTGGATGAGGATATGGCTCCTCTCTCCCCCGTGTGTATGTCACCTTCCTGTTCCCCTCAGACAGAGACAGCTCTCTGTGCGCTGTGTTTGGATCCAGTGTGAGCCGACAGCCGTCTGCACACCAGAGACATTAATGACATTCATTATTATTCATATTCACCTCATTATGTGAGTGAGAGATTTTATGATGAAGTCTCTCACTCACACACACACACACACACACACACACACACACACACACACACACCCCCCACACACACACACACACACACACATACCGCCCCCCTACACACCCCTCCGACCAATCACACACACACACACACACACACACACATCCACATACACAGACACACCCCTCCGCCCCACACACACACACACACATACATACACATACCCCCCCCGCACACACACACACACACACACACACACACACACACACACTCACACACAAACACACACACACACACACACACACACACACACACACTCACACACACACACACACATGAACATACACAGACACACACACACACTCACACACAAACACTCACACACACACACACATATATACCGCCACCACACACCCCTCCGCCCCACACACACACACACATACACATACAGACACATACCCCTCCCCACACACACACACATACGCCCCTCCCCCCCGCACACACACACACCCACACACACATACCCCTCCGCCCCGCACACACACATACCCCTCCCCCTCACACACACACCTCCGCCCCACACACACACACATACCCCTCTGCCCCACACACACACACACACACACATAACCCTCCCACATACCCCCCCCACACACACTCACACATACCCCCCCACACACACACAAACACACACACACATACCCCCCCCCACACACCCCTCCGCACCACAGACACACACACACCCCCCCACACACACATACGCCCCACACACACACACACACACATCCACACACACACACCCCTCCGCCCCACACACACACAAACATACCTCTCCGCCCCACACACACACACACACCCCCCCACACACCCCTCCGCCCCAAACACACACACACATACCCCCCCCCACACACACACATACCGCCCGCACACACCCCTCCGCCCCACACACACACACACACACACACACACACACACACACATACCCCTCCACCCCACGCACACACACACACATACCCCTCCGCCCCACACACACACACCAACAAACACATACGCCCCCGCCCTATACACCCCTCCGCCCCACACACACACACACACCCCTCCCCCCCACACCCATCCGCCCCACACCCCTCCGCCCCACACACACACACATACCCCTCCACCCCACGCACACACAAACACATACCCCTCCACCCCACACACACACACCCACACATATACGCCCCCCCATAAACCCCTCCGCCCCACACACACACAAACACACATACCCCTCCGCCGCACACAACCACACACACACACACACACATACCCCTCCGCCCCACACACGCACAACCATACCCACCCCACACACCCCTCCGCCCCACACACACACACACACACACCTCCGCCCCACACACACACACACACACACACCCTCCCCACACACACACACACACACACCCCTCCGCCCCACACACACACATACCGCCCCCACACACCCCTCCGCCCCACACACACACACACACACACATACCCCTCCGCCCCACACACACATACACAAACACACACATATACCCCCCCTCCACACACACACACATACCCCTCCACCCCACGCACACACACACACATACCCCTCCGCCCCACACACACACACCAACAAACACATACGCCCCCGCCCCATACACCCCTCCGCCCCACACACACACACACACACACACACAGACCCCTCCCCCCCACACACACACCCCTCCGCCCCACACGCACACACACACCCCTCCGCCCCACACACACACACACACACACACACACATACCCCCCCCAACCCACGCACACACAAACGCATACCCCTCCGCCCCACACACACACATACGCCCCCCCCATAAACCCCTCTGCCCCACACACACACACCCCTCCGCCCCACACACACACACACAAACACACATACCCCTCCGCCGCACACACACACACACAAACACACATACCCCTCCGCCGCACACACACACACACACACACACACACACCCCTCCGCCCCACACACACAGACACACACCCCCCCCAAACACACACATACACACACACATACCCCCCCACACACACACCCCCCCCAAACACACGCCCCACACATACACACATCCACATACACACACACACACACACACACACGCCCCACACACACATACACACCCCTCCGCCCCACACACACATACCCCCCCCCACACACACACACACATACCCCTCCGCCCCACACACACACACACACACATACCCGCCTCCACACACACACACACATACCCCTCCGCGCACACACACACATACCCCTCCGCCCCACACACACACACACACGTACCCCTCTGCCCCACACACACATACACACACACATACCCCCCCACCCACACACACACACACCCCCCCCACACACACACACACATACCCCTCCGCCCCACACACACATACACACACATACCCCTCCCCCCCACACACACACACCCCTCCGCCCCACACACACACACACACACACACACACAGATGCAAACACACACATAGCCCCACCCCACACACACACATATGCCCTCCCCCCCACAAACACACACACACACACACACACACATACCCCTCCGCCCCACACACACACACACACACACACCCCTCCGCCCCACACACACACCCACACGCCCCCCCCACTCACACACGCCCCACACACACACACACACATCCACATACACACACACACCCCTCCGCCCCACACACACACACACATACCCCTCCGCCCCAAACACACACACATACCCCCCCCACACACACACATACCCCTCCACCCCACACAGACACACACACATACCCCTCCGCCCCACACACACACACACACACACACATACCCCCTTCACACACCCCTCCGCCCCACACACACACACACACATATACCCCCTTCACACACCCCTCCGCCC
>NC_083778.1:1982900-2035400 GCF_963514075.1 Conger conger | reverse complement strand
CTGGGCCCACCCACTACACCTCAGGATCCACCCCGAGGCCCCACACTATGCATTTATACATCACCCACTACACCTCAGGATCCACCCCGAGGCACCACACTATGCATTTATACATCACCCACTACACCTCAGGATCCACCCCGAGGCACCACACTATGCATTTATACATCACCCACTACACCTCAGGATCCACCCCGAGGCCCCACACTATGCATTTATACATCACCCACTACACCTCAGGATCCACCCCGAGGCACCACACTATGCATTTATACATCACCCACTACACCTCAGGATCCACCCCGAGGCACCACACTATGCATTTATACATCACCCACTACACCTCAGGATCCACCCCGAGGCCCCACACTATGCATTTATACATCACCCACTACACCTCAGGATCCACCCTGAGGCACCACACTATGCATTTATACATCACCCACTACACCTCAGGATCCACCCCGAGGCACCACACTATGCATTTATACATCACCCACTACACCTCAGGATCCACCCCGAGGCACCACACTATGCATTTATACATCACCCACTACACCTCAGGATCCACCCCGAGACACCACACTATGCATTTATACATCACCCACTACACCTCAGGATCCACCCCGAGGCACCACACTATGCATTTATACATCACCCACTACACCTCAGGATCCACCCCGAGGCCCCACACTATGCATTTATACATCACCCACTACACCTCAGGATCCACCCCGAGGCACCACACTATGCATTTATACATCACCCACTACACCTCAGGATCCACCCCGAGGCACCACACTATGCATTTATACATCACCCACTACACCTCAGGATCCACCCCGAGGCACCACACTATGCATTTATACATCACCCACTACACCTCAGGATCCACCCCGAGGCCCCACACTATGCATTTATACATCACCCACTACACCTCAGGATCCACCCCGAGGCACCACACTATGCAGTTATACATCACCCACTACACCTCAGGATCCACCCCGAGGCACCACACTCTGCATTTATACATCACCCACTACACCTCAGGATCCACCCTGAGGCACCACACTATGCATTTATACATCACCCACTACACCTCAGGATCCACCCCGAGGCACCACACTATGCATTTATACATCACCCACTACACCTCAGGATCCACCCCGAGGCCCCACACTATGCATTTATACATCACCCACTACACCTCAGGATCCACCCCGAGGCACCACACTATGCATTTATACATCACCCACTACACCTCAGGATCCACCCTGAGGCACCACACTATGCATTTATACATCACCCACTACACCTCAGGATCCACCCCGAGGCCCCACACTATGCATTTATACATCACCCACTACACCTCAGGATCCACCCTGAGGCCCCACACTATGCATTTATACATCACCCACTACACCTCAGGATCCACCCCGAGGCACCACACTATGCATTTATACATCACCCACTACACCTCAGGATCCACCCCGAGGCACCACACTATGCATTTATACATCACCCACTACACCTCAGGATCCACCCTGAGGCACCACACTATGCATTTATACATCACCCACTACACCTCAGGATCCACCCCGAGGCCCCACACTATGCATTTATACATCACCCACTACACCTCAGGATCCACCCCGAGGCACCACACTATGCATTTATACATCACCCACTACACCTCAGGATCCACCCCGAGGCACCACAACGTCAACTAACATACACACACACACACATACACACACACTTACTGCGCAGAAGTCTTAGGCACCCTACACTTTATTATATATATGCTTATTTTTTGTGTGTGTTAGTTTAAAGAACACATCCAAATATTCATTTTCCAAAATAAATCATTTTAAAGACATTTCACAATATAATTTTTAAAAGTAACATATTACGCGAAGTAATTGACTACTTTTTACATAAAAACTTGATCAAGGCTGTCTGAGATCAGGAGCAAGGAGCCAACCAAAGTCTGCAGAAGAACTGTGGCAAGTTCTCCAACATGCTTGGAACAACCTCCCTGCTGATTGTCTTATAGAACTGCAGGACAGCGTTGATCTCAGAGAAGTGATGCAGTTTTAACGCCGAAGGGTGGTCAGAAAAAATATTGATTTTATTAAGTTTTTAACTATTCTGGCAAATTACAAAAATGTAATGTAAAATGTATAGTGCGTTTATTTAGGACCTTTCATTTAATTATTTTTGAAAGAATCTTACTGAACAGAATGTTATACAGGTGCCTAAGACTTTTGTACTCTACATACATACACATACACAAACCCCCCAAAGACATATACACTCACTCACACACACACACACACACACACACACACACCCACACACCCAACCCGCCACCCCACACACACATACCCACACACATACACAAACCCCCCTACACAGATATACACAAACACACAAATACTCACATACCCCCCCGACGCCCCCCAACACACATAAACACATACTGTGCCACCACACACAAACACTCATGCACACATACCACCCCACCGCCACCACACACACACCCCACAAATACACACTCACTTATCGACCCCCCCACCCACAAGACACACTCACATACACTACCCCCCACCAACACACACTCACATACCCCACCGAACCAAACACACACACATACCCCCACACACACACTCATACACACACAGCCATTGAATACCTGCATAAATAAAACTAGAACGTTATGCCGTGGTCTGGGTGAATACTCTTTTCTGGATGGCACTTTGCCCCATCCGTCACCCTCCCCCTACCTCTCCTTGTGCTTTCCTCACACTGCAACAGGTCGAGAAGATTATAAAAAATAAACACAATAATCACAATACAAACACAAAATAACATCTTCGATAGGATATACACTTCCATACTAATATATTGATTGAGGTCCACTGATTGAAGTTTTTCTATCTGCATCTTCATTACTGAGCTTGCTAGTTTGCCAATCTGCCGCTGTTAGTTCTCTAGTTCTAAAAGCCACTGCCTTCAAGGTGTCACAGACCTTGGAGTATTCAGTGACTGATTGTGGTAGACTAGCGCCATCTACAGCATATCCAATGAAACTGAGAATGACTCCCTGTGGAATGCCGCAGTTTAGCACTCATTTTAAATGATTCCAACTGCAGGTGAAAAATATTTAACTGGAAACTCTCGCAACAAAAATTCTGTTTCTTTAAAATATTTAATACTTTCAAATCCTGAGTTTTAAATCCCTCATTCAAGCTTTTAATGCTTTATAAATGGAGAAGGGCTTGATTTGGGTGAACTGTGATATTCTGGTTCATGTACTGTAAAAATGTGGAGATTATGGAGAAGAATACATTCTTTGAAATGGCATTTACAAATGTTCATTTATCAAAATGGGTGACACTGGATTTTGGTTCATTTATCAAAAAACTGGATAAAAACTTGTAACATTACTCCTTCTCATGCTTCATGTCTTGTGAGCCAAACAAACTTGACTGTGAATCATTCGGAAATGCATTGACACAAATAATGAGGGATAGATCAAAGCTTTCACAGTTTTGTGGTTTTATTGTTCCATCCATTCATTCATATTTTATTTTAATTTGCAGTGGCAAAATTATTTTAATAAGCCAATTGAATATTCAAATTATTTATCATCTAAAAAACACAACTGGATTCAACATTAAAATGGGTGATTAATTTGGGTAATCCTGATTAATTCATGCTAAACTGGAGTTGAATATGAATTCCATAAAACGCGTAAATAAAGTTTGCTATAAATAAGGCGTACCCGTCATAGCTTAGACAGTCCTCCAGAGTGCGACATGCGACCAAAAATCTGTCTGCATGACATTTAGCAGGTCTGTCTCTGTGTGACTGCGGTGCCCGTTACACCTGTCCCCGGCCCTGAAAGGCCCAGCCCAGACCCAACATCATCGGCGGAGGTAACCGCTCCACCACCTGTCTCCCCTGTCCCCGGGAAGATGCCTAATCCTGACCTAACATCTTCATCTGACTCCGAGCCAGAGCCAGAGCAGACCACATACAAAAAGGCCAAAATATACTGCCTTGCGCAAAGAATGGCCTGTCCAATTTCCCTGGCTCACATATGATAAAACGGCCAACATTATGCATTGCATTTATTGCAGAGTGCGGCCAAATCGTGGCTGGGAACAGTGCTTTTGCTGTCGGAGCATCAACGTTCCGAATTTAAACGTTAAAAAAGCACAATGTCTCCAAGAAACACGTCCTGGGCGTGACAGGTGCGTGGCGGGCAGAGGAGCCCCCCTCCCCCCAATTTAACACTGCTTAGAATATAGCCAAAGAAGAGCTACCGTTTTCTAAACTTAAGTCCCAGATCATCCTAATAAAAAGGAACGGGTTAAATGTGAACCCGTTACAGCCATGAAACTGCCTGTGCCCAGTTCATTGGGGTGATCGCAGAAAAAGACGTCTGTACAAATCGCGGATTCAATGTCATTCATGACTGATGGAGAAACAGACATTTCCACTAAGTGTGGGAGTGTGAGATCGTCTAAAGCCGCATCTTGTACAACGGGAGACCGGCCAACATATTATTGGCCACATCGAGGTGGAGCATGGCCATGTTATACATAGTAACCCCAGCTCAAAGCAGAAATAAGACATGCAACACATTTAAATAGTCATTATTCAGATATGAATAATATACGATTATGATTCAATCAGCATCTATAGGGCCCTAACTATGGAATCTGGCATTTCATATATTCTGTTTGATTTTTTCATGATAATTTTCTCTGTTTTAAAGCCATATTGTCCTGTGGATGTTTACATAAAAACTCTTGTAGTGGCTTAAGGAGATCACCACTATCTCTTAAAAGTGGTTAGACATGCTGTCCCACTGCAACATGTCCGGTTGGAAACACAAGAGTATGCCACTGAATTCAACACTTTATTTATCACTGCCACAGTTAGCACACACTTTCAGTTGAAGATGTGGTTCTGAAAGGGATAATTATCTAACCTGGTAGTATTATGTACATGTTTAACAAGCACAAATATGGTTATAACATGTGAGACATTATAATCTAATATCAATAAACATGATGCATCCAACTCCACACTGTATTAGAATATGGACACTTAACCATTCCACAGTCAACACTGCCCCCTGCTGGGTTCAAGGAGCGACATTTCTCACACCTGTTGGCTGACAAAAAAGTCATAGAAATAGGTGAAGGTATAACTTTGCAAGCTAACTTGCCACATGATTGTAGTTGAGTAATAATGAGTAATAGATGTGAAACATCTATGTTTAGGCTACTGTAGCTGTTAAAATAGGCACAGAGAAAATAAAGCGGCTGTCAGAGGAACCAAGAGCAGACTCGGGGAGAAGGTGAAAACAGGCAGGCTTTAATGAACAGCGGGCAGATCCAAAACACAATCCAGAAACAGGTAATGGTCAAAAATCCAGGCAGACGGGTACATAAAGGGCACACAGAAGAGTGGTCGGATAACAGGCAGAGTTCAAGAACAGGAAGGAGGTCCACACAGACGAAAGCACAAAAAAAATAAAAAAATAAAACACAAAGTCCAAAGCCAGGCAGAGATCAAAAACAGGAAATCCAAAATCAGAGCAGACCAGACGGAATTACAGGGGTAGGCATGGGGTACAGGGGGCTAGAACCAGGACAGGAAAATACAGGGACAGACTCAGAATACAGGGTATGGCGAACTAGCGTTGAGCAAACAAAACATCTGTGGCACATATACCGGTCTAACAAGTAGAAACAAGAATCAGGTGTGTGAACTGGGGAACAGATCAGGAACAGGTGAAATAAATGACAAGAGACAGGAAGGAAGTACATATAAGGAGTGGGAGGCGGAGACAACAAATGGAGCACAGGTGAAACAAACAAATGAGTGAATGGAGCAGGAAACAGACTACGGAAAGCACAGAGGTAACAAAAGCTTTAGTCTTCAGTCTGACATTCCACTGCTTAGCCCCATTTTACTCCGCACGCAGCACGGCTCCGGTGTGTATACAGCACCTAGGACACCGCAGAACATTTTACACCGGCTCCATTCCTTTTTATTCCTGTCCTATGTGGCACATACGCAGTGAAGTAAGCCAATTAGAAACAAATTATGTTTACATGTTAGTATGTTTCCAACAAATTTTGAAAGACAGTCATTTTGAATTTTGAAAGTGTCTTTAATCTTTTCTCGGCCAACTCTTTAAATTGCCAGAAATTAAATTCCTTACTCCTTCAGGTATTTTAGAGGCATCAATTTATGTTAATCCTGCGCATCAGTTTTTGTTTCCGACTGATTGGTATTCATCAGCATACATATGCGGATATGAAAAAATAGTTTGCTTTCCGTAACACATAAATTTAGACACAGATTGGCAAAAATATTGATAAATGAGGCCCACTGTGTGTAAACAAATGAGAAAAGGGGTAACATGGCTCAGGCAGTAAGAGCAGTTGTCTGGCAGTCGGAGGGTTGCCAGTTCGATCCCCCGCCCGGGCTGTGTCAAAGTGTCCTGGAGCAAGACACCTAACCCCCAAATGCTCCTGACGAGCTGGTCGGCGCCTTGCATGGCAGCCAATCGCCGTTGGTGTGTGAGTGTGAGTGCACCTGGTAGACTCTGCACTAATACGAGTCAGGTTCGGTGCTGGTGGTTTATTCGCTAAAAAAAGGAATTCATGAGAAAAGGTAAGGAAGGCGTTCAGCTGAGAGTGTTTATGTGCTGTCGCCTTCCTCAAGGGTTTTGTTTTTCTTTGGACTCGTGTGAGTTGGCGGTAGAGGGACGGTGTCCCCGGTACATGTATTTTGGTTTGCGTTTTGTCCCGAGCTGCGTCTCGAGGTTTTTATTTTCGTGCTTGGTTTTTTTCTCGCCAGGTTGTATTTTATTTTTGTTTCTTGGTCTGTGACCATTTGTGCCCAGCTATTGGCACATATCCTGAGTTATTGGTTCGCCCTGTTTGTTAAGGGTTGTTTTCTGTTTCCCTTAACCGTTTTTGGGCTATTTCTGTTTCCCCTTTATAAGATTTAAGTGTTGTTTATTTATTTTCCGGGAGAAGTCTTCCCGTGGCTGTGTACCCCTATCTCTGTCTACTAGTCTAGAAGGGTTCTAGCATTGGTCGCCCTGGGCTCTCCGCCCCGCTCGCCACCTTACATAGAGGCGTTGTGTAGTCTGTGTGTGTGTGCGCGCATGTGTGAAAGTGTCGACATTGGAGACAAATGGTCTTTTAAAGTAATGAAGTTAATTAAGTAAAAAAAAAAAAAGGTAGTGGGGTGAGGTAATAACCATGAGCTCAAAGAGTTCAAAGAGGCAAGACCCAGAATTTGCGGGTCCTATGAAAATAATGCATGACAGTATGGGTCGGCAACCACACACCAGTGTATTATCATTTTATACTGTAAAAATAAATGTAAATGGAAATATGTTTGGATTTGTGAAGAAAAAAAAGAAACAATGTTAAGACAGGAAAAGCAGGCTAAGAGGGAAGAAGGAGATACATCTGCAGTAAAAAAAAAAAAAAAAAAAAAAAAAAAAAAAAAAAAATGTATTACTTTCTTTGTCATTTTTCATTTATTTATTTATTTTTATTCAGTGTTACCTCCCGTTGTGCATTTCAACTGCTCTTTTGATCCAAATTTAGCATAACTCGCCGGCATATACAAAATTGACCTGGACCTAGATTACCCTGCGTGTCCGCCAGACCACTATCAGCAACACCCGGCACAGCTGCCCCTGCACCCACCCACCGAGGAGCAGAGTCCAGTGCTGCAAGACCCCCACTTTCCAGCAGTGGGGCTGCGGATAGCGGAGTCAGGCAACAGCCTCAGCAAGCCCAGATTCCACGGGAAAGGTCATTTCCACCACGGGTGAACTGCACAGAATGCCCAAACCCCAAAGTGGGTCAGGAAGACCAGGGTCTGACGGTCCTGCAACTCGTCTCTGGAAGCTGTCAGAGTTGCAGGCCGTGTGTGAGGACCTGCAGATCCGAGTCAGGTGGGTGGAGAAGGTTTGGTGAAACTGTTAATCATGTTCTTGAGAGACTTACACAAAAATACGATGCACACAGCGGAATGGAGAAACCTGGAGATAACATGCCAGTCTCGCCCCGTACAGAACCCAGCTGACTAACTGCTTCATGGACGGAAAGAGCTGGCTTCAGGATACTGGACTTTGGGAAACGGCTCCCCAGGGTAATGTCATGATCCAAAACCCTGGTGGCTGCCCCGGATGGAATGGCTGGACTCAGATGCCACAGGGCGCTGATGCTTTCCCGAAATCCTGGCAGCCAAACTGGATTGTAAGGACAATGAAGGTGTGCAGGGCGCATGCAAGGGGTGGTGAGTCCGCGGGTTTTCTTTATCGAACGCCTGCAAATTCATTACCAATCGGGTTGTTAAAAGTGAATAGGCGAGCATTAGTTATTGTAAATATGGGGGCTGGTCATTCTGTAATAACAGCAAAATTGTGGGGATCAAAGCCTCCACCTTGTGGAAAAACTATGGTCAGTCAAGATGCCAGAGGAGGTATTACAACAGAAAAGTTTATAATTCCTTTATTGGTTCAGGATAACAATGCGGGTTCTACTATCATTTTAAAACACGCATTTATATTCTCTCCTGTTTGTCTGGTAAACCTGCTTGGCAGAGATATTAGGATTGGTTGTAGAATGCACAAATGACGGTTTAACAATTGGTAGAATTAACAGTGTAGAAAACATTGAAATGTACTTCTATGCGTGGGATCTGGACAGATGCCCAGACACAGCTAAGACCAGGTAAATATGCCAGTGACTGAGGAACTAGGATGTAGCAGAGGGTTTGAGAATGTGTAGAAGATTGATGTAAAAGATGTATTGAACAGAAGAAAAAGGGGTTTGAGTACCTTGCTCAGACACAGGACGAAATGAGGCACTGGTGAAAAGCCAGTGAGAATTAAAAGAAAACTGCATGTAGGGAAGGAGTAGAAATTGTGTACTAAATTGTTTTTGGTAGGATAAGATTTTTGCATTGTCTGTACAATTGAGCTCAGCACAACAGCCATTTTGTACCATTTTGGGAAGCGTACCCCATGTGTCTGTGTAAAGCCTCAAACAAAAAAATGGGAGGACACAGGACCCAGGGTTAAATTATGTTTGGACTACAGACTGGGAAGAGAGGAGAACTCACAAAATATTCTCCCTCTCTGTGTGTTAATACACACCAGTTTCCAGATTCTCTGACAGCATTCATGCATTGCCTTGTGACACACATGTATTTGCATGTGTCAGACCCAAAACTGAGTGCAATCCCCTCTCAATTGTGGGCCATGCCCAAATATGATGCGGGGCTCATGACTGGGGCTACTCTACTTCAAGTTACCCCTAAAGTCAGAGTACAGGCCATGTAAACGCAAATGTCCCCTCCGCCCAGAGGCTGAGGAAGGAATTGGCTGTTTTTCATGCGTTGTTCAAAGCTGGTGTTGTGGTTCCCTGTCCTAACTCTCTGTGCAATACAATTCTGCTGGAGAGAAGAAAAAAAAAAACACAGGTGTAAACACTGTGCTCCAGTTTTATCTAACCTAAACTACTAGTGTGGCCCAAGTCCCAGGCAATGCAAAACATTTCACTGTGATCAATCTTGCTAATATATATTTTTTTTTTCAGTATGCCGCTTAATATTGATTCCCAGTACTGGTTTGCTTTTACGTTTAAGACAAAACGATACACCTGGTCTAGACTACCACAAGGGTATTCTCTGCTGTTCTGCAGGAGAATTCCAAACAGTTCCAAATACTAATTCGGTATGTTGTTGACATTCCCAATTCAAGATTCTCTCAATCTGCTAAAATTCCTAGTAACAGGGCCGCAAGGTCAAACAAGAAAAACTCCAGTTCACCCTGATTGAAGTTATATATCTAGGCCACAAAATTTCTAAAGCAGGAAAATATTTGGGAATTGACAGAATCCAGGCGATTCTCGATTCTCCTAAACTCCAAAGTAAAAAAAAAAAAGGCATGACAGGTTATTGTAGACAGTGGATCCCTGACTACTTGACCCACGGCCTAAATCTCTCTGCTAACGATAAGGTTACATGGACAGAGACTGCTGACATGTATTTTCAGAAATTTAAACGAGAACTAACATCAGCCCCGACTTTGGGCCTTACATTTACATTTACATTTTAGTCATTTGGCAGACGCTTTTAATCCAAAGCGACTTACAAGTGCATAGGTTCTACCACAAGTCAAAGCATCACATCCAGAACTAGGAAAATACACATGGAATGCTGTTCTAAACATAGTCGTCATCATAAGTGCAAAATTTCTTCTTTTTTTTGGGGGGTTAGACAAGGATAGGGATATCAGAAAGGAGGGGCGGGGGAAATCAGGAGGGAGGACTAAGGTAGAGTTTGAAAAGGTGTGTTTTGAGTCTGCGTCGAAAGAGGGGGAGGGATTCTGCTGTCCTGACAGTGGTATGCAAGTCATTCCACCACTGAGGAACCAGAACGGAAAACAGGCGTGATCGTGCAGCTCGACCGCCAGGTGCATGTAGAGAGGGAACCATAAGGCGACCAGAGCTGGCAGACCGGAGTGGTCTAGCTGGGGAGTAGGGAGTGATCAGGGATTGTATGTAAGGTGGCCTTCCTGACATTAACAAACCCTTTCTTTTGACTATGAATGAGAAGGCTGCTGTTCTTCTACAAAAAACATGGTAGAAACAGGCCTGTTGCATATTATTCTCAGAAACTTGATGCTGTCGCTAGGGGTCTCCCCCCTTGTCTGCGATCAATTTCAGCAGCTGCTTCTGCTGTAACGGCTTCTGCATCGATCATTGCTTATCGCCCATTTTTGGTTCCTCATGCAGTAGCTGAAATTCTGCTAAAACAGAAAACTGCTGATTTCTCATCAGCCCGATTTCCGGGTCACTTGTTTGCCCAGGCTGCTGAACTTTCTTTTTGCTCTCAAATGCACCTGGTATTTGTCCCATGGTAAAACTGTAAATATTTTCACTGCCAGCAGATATGCTTTTTGGGGTAGTGCGATTTTGGAACACTTTGGGAACACAGAGGTTCTTACTTCTTCAGGAAAAGCTATTCAATATGGACATTTGGTGCAGAGCGTCCTACAGGCCATTCTTTTGCACAATGGTAATACGTATTTAATATCCAGGCTACAGCAGTAGCAGACCAGCTACCACCAACCCAGGCCCAGGCTCCAGCAGTAGCAGGCTAGCTACCACCATCCCAGGCTCCAGCAGTAGCAGGCTAGCTACCACCAGCCCAGGCTCCAGCAGTAGCAGGCTAGCTACCACCAGCCCAGGCTCCAGCAGTAGCAGGCTAGCTACCAACAACCCAGGCCCAGGCTCCAGCAGTAGCAGGCTATCTACCACCAGCCCAGGCTCCAGCAGGAGCAGGCTAGCTTCCACCATCCCAGGCCCAGGCTCCAGCAGTAGCAAGCTAGCTACCAACAACCCAGGTCCAGGCTACAGCAGTAGCAAGCTAGCTACCACCATCCCAGGCTCCAGCAGTAGCAGGCTAGCTACCACCAGCCCAGGCTCCAGCAGTAGCAGGCTAGCTACCACCAGCCCAGGCTCCAGCAGTAGCAGGCTAGCTACCACCAGCCCTGGGTCCAGCAGTAGCAGGCTAGCTACCACCATCCCAGGTCCAGGCTACAGCAGTAGCAGGCTAGCTACCACCATCCCAGGTCCAGGCTACAGCAGTAGCAAGCTAGCTACCAACAACCCAGGTCCAGGCTACAGCAGTAGCAAGCTAGCTACCAACAACCCAGGTCCAGGCTACAGCAGTAGCAAGCTAGCTACCACCATCCCAGGCTCCAGCAGTAGCAGGCTAGCTACCACCAGCCCTGGGTCCAGCAGTAGCAGGCTAGCTACCACCATCCCAGGTCCAGGCTACAGCAGTAGCAGGCTAGCTACCAACAACCCAGGTCCAGGCTACAGCAGTAGCAAGCTAGCTACCAACAACCCAGGTCCAGGCTACAGCAGTAGCAAGCTAGCTACCAACAACCCAGGTCCAGGCTACAGCAGTAGCAAGCTAGCTACCACCATCCCAGGCTCCAGCAGTAGCAGGCTAGCTACCACCAGCCCAGGCTCCAGCAGTAGCAGGCTAGCTACCACCAGCCCAGGCTCCAGCAGTCGCAGGCTAGCTACCAACAACCCAGGTCCAGGCTCCAGCAGTAGCAGACCAGCTACCACCAGCCCTGTCTTTCATGAGCCTCACACTGACTTCACTAGTGTGCCCGAACCCAAGACGGAGCTGTCATCTGCATTCCCTCCCCCATCCACAAACCTGCCCGTTTGTGACTATGATCCACCATCGGGGGTGAGTGTTCCTGGCAAAGGCTCCAGTGAGACAGTCAATCACTTTAGTTTTATTGTATTCCCTGTTTTGATTAACTCATTTAATCTCCCTTGTAACCCTGCTTGTTTTGCACAGCTCTCTGCTATCATGCTCTTACAGGACTGTTTTTTAAACCCTGTTAATCCAAAACTAGTCTCACCTTCTGTGAGTAATGATCCTGTCTGTGCTTACAATAAGAAAAAATGTCTCATTCTCTTGCTCTTATTGTTATCCGGTAACGTTAAAACTAACCCTGGTCCAGTGGCAGTCTCACCGACCGAACCCACATCTCTCTCATTAATGCATCTATGCAAGCCATTTGTTGACAAGGGCCTACATTTCTTACATCTTAATGTTAGGAGCCTGCTGCCAAAGATTGATGAGATCCGAGCACTAGCTGCTTCAGCTAAAGTGGGCATTTTCTGTCTGTCAGAGACATGGCTAGATGCCAGCATCAGTGATTCTGAAATTTGTATTGACAACTACTCCCTTATCAGAAAGGACCGCAATCGGTGCGGGGGTGGTGTGTGCGCTTTTATCAGAGCCGACCTTGATTTTAATGTAAGGCAGGACCTAGATATCTGCTCAGCTGAAATTTTAATGTTTGATATCTGCCTTCCCAAAACCAAACCCATTCTGTGTGGCATATGTTATCGCCCTCCGCAGCAAAACACCTTCTACGACTTGCTTGAACAGGTCTTATTGAAATGTCAGGATTTGCTAAAAACAGAATGCATTTTGATGGGTGATTTTAACACAGATGTTGCCAACAAATCCTGTCCCACTTTCAGTGGCCTGGACAGATGTAGCAGGGTGTTTGGTTTCACTCAACTGATCTGTGAACCTACCAGAATCTGTGGTACAACTAGCAGTATTATTGACCTGATTTTAGTATCTGATGCTAAGTCCATTTCTCAGAGTGGTGTGTTAATTTAAGGGATTAGCGACCATTTCCTCACTTTTTGTTCGAGGAGAGCTCATCGCATTACTTTTAACTGTCATAAATCCATCTCAGCTAGATCCCTCAAGCGATACTCTGTGGCCAGGCTCATAGAGGAGACTCAGATGTTAGATTGGGCATCTGTGTTAGACTCGGATAACGTTAACCAGGCTTGGGGTAACTTCAAAAGGCTATTTTCCTCTGCCATTGATAGTGTAGCCCCAGCCAGAACAGTCAGAATTAAGCAGAGATCAAATCCGTGGTTCACACAGGAGATCCTTGAAGCCATTGGCGCCAGAGAAAATGCCCTCTCTCTGTTTAAAAAGTCAGGCAATCAAGTTGACCTCCTGTTGTTCAGAGGTCTTAGAAACACTGTCCAGTCTAAAGTCAGAGAAGCTAAATCAAACTATTTTTCTGATCAGATCAGAGAAAATAAAGACGATCCTCAAACTCTCTGGAAAACGCTTAAAAATCTGGGCTGCACTTCAAAACCCCTTAAAGACTCAAGTCTCTGTATCTCCTTAGACATCGATGGTGAAAAAATCACAAATAAGAACCAGATTGCCAACCATTTTAATTCCTTCTTTACCTCCATTGCTAAGAAACTAGTGGACTGTCTACCGGCAGGCCCTGCGATCTTTGGCAAGAGCCATCTCCTTGACTTCTATGCTCGTTTGGGGGCTTCTCCAAACAGCTTTTCGTTCAAACCAGTTTCAGTGGCAACAATTGTCAACCTGTTAAAGAGCCTTAAATGTGCTAAAGCCACCGGTTTAGACAATATTTCTGCCAGGTTTCTAAAAGACGCTGCAGACATTATAGCACCTTCTGTGACCCACATTGTTAATTTGTCCCTTGAGCCTGGCATTGTTCCGCTCGATATGAAGCATGCCAAAATAATACCTCTCTTTAAAAAAGGTAATAAGTCAGACCCAGGTAATTATCGACCAATCTCTATTCTCAGCGTCACTTCTAAAGTTCTTGAGAAAGTAGTCCACGAGCAGCTTTATGATTTTATAAGCGAGTCCAAACTTCTGTACACTTTTCAATCTGGTTTCAGGAAGTCCCATTCAACTGACTCCTGTCTTCTTTTCCTCACTGATTTTATTCGATCAGAGATGGATGCCGGTAAAATTTGTGGCTTGATTTTAATTGACCTTCAGAAGGCCTTTGACACAGTCGACCATAACCTGCTTTTTGACAAGCTTACGGCTCTTGGCCTGAGCTCCTTAGGCCTTAAATGGTTTGTCTCCTACCTGTCAGACAGGGACCAAAAGACTGAATGTCCCGGCCATCTTTCTAGACCACTGCCTGTGACGTGTGGGGTCCCACAAGGAAGTGTCCTAGGCCCTTTGCTGTTTTTAATATTTATAAACGATCTACATGCTGCTTGTAATTCAAATTTGTTCCTTTACGCAGACGACTCAGCCATTTTGGCTTCCGATAAGAATGTGTCCAATCTTCAGGCCACTTTATCTGCAGAATTTGATAATATCAAGTCATGGCTCACTGATAACAAGCTGTCCCTCCACATGGCCAAAACTGAGTATATTTTATTTGGCTCTAAACCCAGGTTGAGCCGTTTATCATCACCTGATATTGTCCTTGGAGGCCAGATCTTCCCTGCTAAAAACTCAGTGAGCTATCTGGGTTGTATCTTGGACAGCAGCCTGGGTGGTGAAACCATGGCTCTCAAGACCATTAGTAAGGTCAATGGTAGAACCAAATTTTTAGCCAGAAAAGCTCCTTTCCTAGATGCAGCTAGCCTGTATTTGTTGGCTAGCTCTCTAGTTTTATGCTGTTTTGACTATGCCATCAGCTCGTGGTATGGAGGCCTGTCAAAAGCCCTCAAAGACAAACTTCAAGTTTCACAAAACAAACTAATTAGGCTAGTCCTGGGTCTATCTCCTAGAGACCATATAGGGAAAGAGCACTTTAAGCAGCTTGGCTGGCTCCCCATAGATGCCAGGGCAGTCCAGTTGCAGCTTAGCATGGTCCACAACATATGTAACAACAGGGCCCCCATGTATCTTAAGGATTATCTTAAGAGATGTGGTGACACTCATGATCACCATACAAGAGCCAGTGTTGCTGATCTTTGCCTGCCCAGGTTTAAAACCAACATGGGAAAAAACTCGTTCAGGTTTAGTGGAACTGTCAACTGGAACATGCTGCCCCTCGAGATCAAAAGTGTATCCAGTGTGCACTCCTTTAAGACCAAAGTAAAGTCCTGGCTCAGAGAAAATGTCTCTTAGTAACATGGTGTTTTAGGTACTTTTTATTTTATTTTATTTATTTATTTTTAACTATAGTCTTATGTATCACTTTTAGTAATTAGTATTGTTTTAGTATTTTACCTTTGTATTTATCATTGTCTTAATATTTTAGCATTGTAACGTACTTACAGCTTTCAAAGTCTTATCTTCCTTTGTGCCTATTGTGCCTGTTCCTTGTTGTTTTGTTTGTCTGTCCTCGACCAAGGACCACAATGGAAACAAGTCTGTGACTTTGTGTTTTTATCCTTGATGAAGTTTGAGATGCATGTCCTCTGTTCCATGTATTCAACTATACATTGAATAAAATCAATCAATCAATCAATATGCGCTCATATCAAAAGCCATATTAATGTGATAACCAATGAAAACAACGTGATTGGTAGCCATAAATATGAAATATATAATATATGCTTAATATACTAAGTTTTATTAAGACACATTCACTGGTAGTTATACTGTATCCTTTTTCCAGTTTGTATGCACTTCAGAAAAAGACCACTAGAGGTCCCTCTGGAGCTGGAATGGTCCGAGAGGGGAGCAAGGGTTTCAGGTGTGGGTCCTGCGGGCCCTCGAGGAAATGGTGGAGGGAACGTGTATTTTAGAACCACACTGATTGCACAATACTAAGCACAATTGGTGCCAAACCAATCAGAGTTGACTTATCTTCATCACGTATTGAGAAATCATTGTGGCGGGAGGTAGACGGACAGCTGTGGGGCGGGAATAAGCCCGTCTGAAACTGTATAAAAGATGGTGTATAATTGAATGATGTGAGGTCACTCTGCAGAGTCACCTCGGCTTCATGGTCTGCGTGAAAAATAAAGTCTGATATTCTGGAAGATCCTGCCTCATCCTTTTTATTAAATCTCAAAGTCTAAATTCTTCAAACCGGTGCACTGCTACGGGAAGAAAATCCTAGGGGAAACACTGTACTCAGTTGTGTCCTTTATTTATTAGATATGATTTCATAATAGGTATAATAGGTTTCTAAGGGTGCAGACATTGATGCTATAATACTTCAAACATGATATCATATTATACGATGTAAAAAAACGTTTTGCTTTTGTAAAATAATTAAACCACATAGGTCATAACTCTTAAGCCTCCCACCCAAAGCTCATGCACACATTATGCAGCTTGCTGACACTCCCAGACCTATTGTCCTGCCTACTTCTACTCAGATCTCTTCACAGTAGTGACTGATGGGCCAGTTCTTACACCTAGGTCACTTCTACATCTACACTGGTTTCAGGTTTCATTTGGCGGTTTGCTTCTGCGTCAACACAAACTGAAAAGAAAGGAAAACTTGGTGCTTTTAAATATTTCCTGTCGCAGCGGGTAATCTGGTAACCAGAAAACAATGATAGTGTTAGCTTCTGCTTTTGGATTTCCTCAGAGCAATAGAGAGAGTTGTGTCAATGGAGGGTGAAAACACTAGGCGGTCATGTGGTTTATGAAGGCTTCAAATAGTTTCAAATATCATCGGTTAACATTAAATTAATGAGGAGACGTAATTTAAGCAACATTAGATTAGATTACATGCCATGTATTTTATGTATGGCGAATGGTCTTTAATTTTTTGAAATATTACAAACCTAAAGAAACAACAAACAGAGGGCTCCACAACATTTAACAGCTGGACAACAATAAACGGTGGCAAAGTAACAAAGACATCTATGTGTGTGTTATTTTAAATGAGCGATTTAACTGTTAGGGTGTGAATATGGAGTGGATGTGTTGCGTGTGTTTGCCCTGGGAAACGTGAGCTAGCAGCCGGGTGTGCACCCCCAAACTTAGTGCACTCTATGGAAATAGTGATATGAAACTGAAAATGTGATATGAAAAGGAAAAACAAACACAAACACCGTATGATTATGGCGGTTTGGTGTAGGTAGTGTCCCGCTCACAGCCAGGGACAGAGCCCTCTGCCACAAAAGAGTAAAACCACACCACCAAAGCAGTCCATAGTACCGTCATAACAGTTTCATAAAATCCTGCGGGAAAAATGTAATCCCATTCACAAAAGCCAAGATAAAGGTCACTAAAAATCGTCTGGAAATTCAAACTCCCAGAGACATTCATGGCTACTGTTGACATCACATCAGTGTAGCCCATGTCACTGGCTTTTTAGAGTGGTGACATGATTCTGTAAATGTGGAAAGTCACAGCAAAGATGTTGAAAATAACAGTAAACTGAAAGAGCCAGAGTGTTTTTTAAGATTAATTTATTAAATAAACCAAAGACCTTAGGTGCAGTAGTGGGAAATTATTGAAATAACTCACTGTAGCAACTGTAGCAACAGCAACAAGCGCTTTAACTTTTTTTTAAAACTGCTCCAAGGATAAAAGTAAAACACACTTATAGGCTGATGTATTGGATGGCTTTGAATTATCTTGGAAAGTAAGAGCATGCTGTTTGTCTTTAATTTAGCAGAACATTACATTACATCTCAGTTATTTAGCTGACAGTTGATTAGACAAAGCAGGAGCCAATCCCCGGGGATCAATGTGGGGCTAAGGGCCTTGCTCAAGGGTTCAGCAGCAGCACAGATCTTACTGCAGCTTCACTGGGGCTTGAACCACCAACCTTCTTGGTCCCAGTCAAGCACTTCAGCCACTATGCTATAGGCTGCCCCCTAAACTCAGGCTGAAGTTTTTGACTGGACTGTGATTAACTCATCTGTGACTAGCTGCTAAATCATCCCCAATTTGAAACATTACAGTGGATACTTCCGGGAATTGATGCAATATACGGGTCGGAGTGCAGGTTTAAAAGCACACATTAATTAAACAATGAGCTATCGAGTTCAGAAGCGTGGTTACCTGTAGGTCTATATAAGGCAACTATAAGGTTGACAGTTGCCGTACAAAACGGGAGAAAAATCACAGAAAGCACGAAAACAAGGAAACCACAGAGATGCCAAAAACAGGGACCACCTCCGAATCAGTGCAAGTAGGCAAGAGCACCGATTGGGACACAGCCGAGGAATGTCCAAATGCCAGCCCGACTTGCTCATCCTGCCAGCTGAGTGAATGGCTCTCGCTTGTCCCGACTGCAGAGCTTCTCTACTCTAGCTCCCCAGTGGTGAAACAACCTCCCCATTGCTATAAGAACTGCTCACTCACTGCCCATTTTCTACCACAGTCTGAAGACTCACCTCTTCACACTGTACCTTGACTCCTCTGTGGAAGTCTGCTAATCTATTGTCACTTATCTTCACCAGTCTCAGACTTTAGCGCCATGTTGTATTATCTACTTTAATCTAGGACCTTCACCTGTGTATTTGTCTCAGTACTGTAGTTCCTGACCTTATTACTTACAGACCTGGCCTATCTACCTTGCGTACTAGACTTATGTTCATTGCTTTATAACCGATCCTCTGCAAATTGGACCTTATCGGACCTGTTCTGTTGTTTGTTCTGTGACCTTGATTTGACCTTGAAGTGTCTGCTGAATAAAATGTAATGTGATGTTTGCGCAGAAATCACAGAATACGTCACTTCCGTGACAAACACACAGCCATAATTATTAATATAGAATATCATTATTTTACTATATTATTTTATATTATAGCCTACTATATACTGTAAAATAGAATGATCTTTTTCTTCTTGTGTTTATAGTTGGAAAAGAAAATGGAAAGGAAGTCTGTGCACCTCCCCATCATAGAACAAATGTGATCATTGCATTACCCATCTCAGAGGTACTATGGATCGCTTCTTCATCAACAATTCTGTGAGACCTCCTCTCCTGCCTGTAGCTTTAACTTATATTGATGCCAATTGCACATGATAGTAGTTTGTCACTACAACTGTTTTTAAAAAAAGCTGAAACGCTACTATGTAAATTTCACACATTTATTTTGAAAACGCCCCTGCATTTTGCTTTTATTGCCCCTTTAAAAAATTGCACATTTCCAACCCCGATTGAAGGGT
This sequence comes from Conger conger, assembly GCF_963514075.1. Lineage (NCBI taxonomy): Eukaryota > Metazoa > Chordata > Actinopteri > Anguilliformes > Congridae > Conger > Conger conger. The sequence goes on along the minus strand of NC_083778.1, from coordinate 2,015,909 downwards.
TTGTGTTTGTACTCACCCCAGTCTCTGCAGTTTACAGTGTGGGTCCTCCAGTCCAGCAGAGAGCGCTCTCACTCCTGAATCCTGCAGCTCGTTGTCTCTCAGCTCCAGATCACTCAGCTCTGAGTGAGGAGAACGCAAGACTGAGGCCAGAACATCACAGCAGCCCTCTGTGAGATTACACCAACCCAGCCTGTGGAGAAACCACACACACAAACATTAAAATTCACTGGAGATTGTAATAATGTTCACCTTGCCAGTTCATACATATGTCATTTCCTATTTGCATATGCATCCCTGAGTGGTACATACAAAAAACAGGGAGAGGGTTGTGTAAATTACATTCATAAATTATTCTTAAATGATTTCATAAATTCATCCACCAAGGCAATTATTTAGCTTCATTAACCAAAAAAAGATAAAGGTTTGAAACCGACTGCAATGATTTAATTACCAAACATTTTCTCTATGATGATCACATATGAGACAGAATCTGATTTGCAAACATGAATTTTGCAAACACAAGAAAGTGTTCTTATGATCACTGTGGGGATCCCCCGTGATATGTTCTTCGGTCAGCAAACATATATACATTTTTAAAAAGTTCAACATTCATCATAACACATAAATGGATAAAAAATAACTGTTAATGGACTTTTTTTTTTGCTCTGGTAACCATTTATATAAGGCATAGGTCTGGTCCATTGTCTCCATTGGTCAGTTTGCGTCCAAGCCGTGCCGATATCCACGATGTTCACAAATCTTTTAATTTTACTCTGCGTTTAGATCACCGTAATCTACTTTGTAACCTAAATTAACTTCATGTTATCATCACGCCGCTAGTAGCCTCCCAAAGTAAAACAAAAAGAGTTATTTTGTTCTTTGACCATCTCAGCGATTGTCGGCAAGACCACCAAAGCCTGCTGAAGCAAATGACACATGACGACGCTATGAATTATTTAAATAACTGCACGTTATCTGAATGCGTCCAGATAAACGTTTACACAAATGACTTGTGTCAGTGTCATCAGGTGTAACGTAAAGTAGCAAATAAGCATTGTTATCTCCAAACAACTGCAGCCTTATTAACTTAGTAAACACCTAGCCACACGTTTTACAAACATGAGTTGCTGAATTTACGGTTAGGAAATCGATTAGGTATTGAAAAGTTTCCTCAGCTCTCTCCTAATTACGCCGGCTCCATTTCTCTCACCATTTTGTCTCCCCTAGAATTATGGGAATGGTAATTTTGTTCTGTGGTTTAACCAAATTAATAAGAACACAATTCATGATTAACGCGACAAGGCTCTCAAGTTTCATGAAAAACTCAGAGTGAGATCGCAAATCAGGGCTGGAGCAAATAGACACTGTGTATGTTTTGGTCGCAGAGGCCCCTCGGCCGAATCCACTTCTCCCAATTATAATTGAGTTTATAATTGAGTTTATATAAACTATAATTTAGTTTATAATTGACCAGCACAAATAAAACAAATAGAACGGAAAATGACAGGCCAAACCAATAAGACAAACTCAGCTGAATAAAATAAATTGATTTAGTTACACATGTAAGAAAAAAATGTAATAGTTCGGGAGAGGTGATCTTTGTGAGCATTTGTGCGAGGGTGTGACTGAGTGTGTATGTGCGTGCGTGACTGACTGTGTGTGTGTGTGTGTGGTAGGGATGAACCGATATGAAATTTTACGGTACGATACGATATCTTCAAAATATCACGATATTGCCCAGTGGCGTAACGCAAAATATCGGGGGGCCCCTGCAAGGTTTAGGCAGGGGGCAGATTGGTGCAGTGTCAAGTAAATTGAATTTTAATAAATAAATTAATAAAATACTTCGTGTTTTTCTTGTAAAATTGTCTGGTAGACTGTAAACCCCTATCAGTAAACATTTAAATTCGAAATAACATCAATTATCTCTCATTTTCGCAGGGGCATCTTTTCATTGGCTGCACAAGCAAAACATAAGGAACTGCATTTAAACTTTCATATTCGCGCATATTTAAGCAATGTTCCCAAACATAGGCTAATAGCAGCTAGTAGCTAACGTTAAGTTTGCATACAATTCTTCGACATGGAAGGTTAAAAACCTCCTGCGGGACTTTGTATTGCAGCCAAACACTACAATTCATAGAAAAAAATGACGTGACAAATGAAATATGTCGAAGTTCTCAACTGAAACAATATTTTACTATTTAAAACGTACTAACTTACTGGAGCGTTGTTCACAGTATACCTACCCATCAGAGCACACCGCCTTTCTGAGCGTGCAGGTGCAGAGTGGGACAAACGCGGCAGATCCTCACAGTAACCCCGCCTACCGGCCAGACGGGTAAAGATCACCAAAAAATGTCAAAAGATCCTCAAGTGTCCAAACGTGGCTCCAAATACAACGAGACTGCTTTTAAAATCATGTTTATTTCCGTGTAGTGGGTTTTATCCCTTCTCGGCCGACTCACCGTGAGAAAAGACAGGTGCCACACCTGTCTTTTCTCACGTGTGAGCGTGTGAACTGGTTCAAATGCGTGTGTCTCAGGGTCAATGGGTGAGACTTGATAGTGATCTGTGAGGTTTGCACAGATCACTATTGTAGGCTGTGCTACAAGGAAGCATATGCGCGCCAAAATGAAAATGCAAATCGAGAATTACATCCCGTTTTGATCCCATGTACTTTAACCCTTGTGCGAATATTTATTGAACAGAAAAAACCTGATGTGTATGCTGGAAAATGCCCATTTTCCCCTGGTTCATGCCCACACCTTCTCATATCCTGGAGCTCCAACTGCATCTCACCGTCCCTCAAACTGCTCACTATACTTTCCCTCATTTGAACCCGGTTCAACCCAATTCAATTTCTCCAATTTACAAAATATCTGTCTTATCCATCCTACCTTTAGACCTTGCTGGCCAGCAGAGGATAGGCTCCCCCTCAAAAGCCGGGTTTCTCCTGAGCCTCTGTTAGAGGATTTTAGTCCCCAATGGGGAGTTTTTACCTCATGTGCTTGCTATTTGGGGTCTAGCCCTAGTTTTTGGCCTTTTGTTACTTTTTGCCCTTTTGTTACAAGATACATCTTTTGCTTTTTTCCTTTTGGTTTTCTGTGACAAACTTCCCACAGCATTGCAAGCTAACACAGCTTGAGGGGCCCTTGTGCTGACTCATCTTAGCTCTGAGAGGAGCATTCTCCTTCACATACTGGACATTATTAGTTAAAGAAAACGACCCTCTTGTTATAAAAGTATTGACACCCATATGTTTCAGTGTCTGAACTTACATCCAAGGCTTCCCCTGGTTGAAATTTTAGTCCAAAATGCTGTTGCTACACACAGCCACAAACCCACATCATGTTCAAATGGCCTCGAGCTGACTGGATGAAGGGCTTCTTCCGGTAGCCGAATGTCGTTCACATAGTCACCATGTCAGCCGGAGTCCATCTTACCAACAGTGTATTGGTGTATGACAGTTCTCGGGGTTTGCTGGTGCCCCCTCCTGGTCTCATCCATGCTTGTATGGATGGCTGGGAGGGCTTCCAGAACAGAGACATACCACCAAACATATTGTGTCTAAGATTGATAATGAAGATTCTAACTTTGACACCAGTGGTCCTGACTGAACTAGTATTTTATCTACCTGGTTACTGTAATCACATCAAATGGATTGTTGTGGTGTAAGTGTTTTGTAATGTAGTTTAATGTCGTCCCTGTTCAGGGACAGCAGATGAAAATGAGCAACAGAGCAAACTCTGGCTCATCAGTTGTGATGGGCATGGTCCCTGTTAAATGAAATAAGAAAGTAAGTAAAGTAAGGTTGCGGACCGCTGTAGCCCTGGTCCTCCCCGGTTCATGACCAAACCTCGACACATCGTGGAGCTCAAGTTGCATCACCCTGCCTCTCTAAACCAGCTCACTGTACTTTCCCTCATTTTACACTTTCTACTTTCAGCTAGATTATTACCTCTACTGTGACCTGTTCAGCCCATTTGACTGGCTGTGATAGATTTCATATCACATTTCTGTTATATCCATTCTACCCTTACTTTACACCTTGCCAGCCAGCGGAGGATGGGCTCCCCCTCTATAGCCAGGTTCCTCCCGAGATTTCCCATTGGGGAGTTTTTTCTCACCACTTTTTGACGGTGAAAAGCATCTTAGTGACTGTCTTCTATTAAAAGCGCTATACAAATAAAATGAGAAATGTAACCTGTGTGATGGCTTGGCCATGGATGACAACTGGCCTGTGCTCGCCCACTGATGTAGGGTCAAACACCATCTCCTCCCTCTACTTCACATTTAAAATCAGATGGTTTGAGTCACACCATTGAACAAACCTGTCTATCGCAGAATGCTACAAGGCTACTGCCCCTGTGCATTAGGCACAGTTCCCAGGTTGTCTGCTGGTGCTCATCTGTATTTAGTGTGAAAAAAACCGGGGAGTGAACACAACCCTGAGGGGCCCCTGTGCTGACTGATCTTGGCTCTGAGAGCAGCATTCTCCTTCACATACTGGACATTATTAGTCAGGGCACCATGCTGTTGTTACCTCCTCTGAACATGTCCTTAAAAGAGCCCTTGCAGTTATCTGGCCCTTTGGCTTTTTTATCAGGGTCAATCACCAACCACCAACTGCAGCACCTCTTTACAGTCCTGTTCTGTAGGTGGGAATGAGCTCTTTACAGTCAGTAGACAAGTCCTGTTCTGTAGGTGGGAATGAGCTCTTTACAGTCAGCACAAAAGTCCTGTTCTGTAGGTGGGAATGAGGTGTACTGTATTGTGAGGAGTACAGCTCCCCTTCATCAGAGAGTGGGGTAAAATTAAGGATTTGATAACAGTTCATTGCAGGTAGTGAATAGTGGAGATGGATGAAGACTGTAATGTGTGACAGACCTGAAACATTTTACTATGCAGGTGGTCAGTCTTTTACCACATCAATCAGACATCCAGCATCCAGTCATCACCTGTGCCCTGATACTACAGACCCCACTGAAACCTTACATTCTGGTCAGGAACCACAAACCTGGCAACCCTAAGACTCATCAGGTTTTATCCTGCTTTTCTTTGCTGTGATAGAGGAGTAAGAAGAGAGGGATGAGACTAATGTGGACAAAAAAGAATGCCAATGGACAGAGTAGTAAACTAAGAGAGAAAGAGCTTTTCATCATTTCACTGTATAGAGCCATAATCACTAATTCTATTTTGTTAAGGTCACACAGAACACTACTCACCCCAGTCTCTGTAGTTTACAGTTTGGACTCATCAGTCCAGCACAGAGCAGCTTCACTCCTGAATCTCCCAGGTTATTGTAGCTGAGGTCCAGTCTCAGTAGTTTACAGTTTGGACTCATCAGTCCAGCACAGAGCAGTTTCACTCCTGCATCTCCCAGGTTATTGCTGCTGAGGTCCAGCTCTCTCAGGGGTGAGTTTGATGACTGGAGAGCTGAGGCCACAATTTCACATGACTCCTCACTTAGGTTACAACTGTGCAGTCTGTAAAGAAGAATGAATACATGATAGAATAAAAAGGTTAGGTAGGATGTAAATGATAACATCTTTCAGAGTGGACAGTGAGTTAGTTTGCAATGCTGTGGGACATTTGGCACAGTTAATGATAAGATGTAAAATATAACACACATCTGTCACAGTGGCCCGTGGGTTTGGTTTTGGTTTTCTGTGACAAACTTCCCACAGCATTGCAAGCTAACACAGCTAAAGGCAGACTGACATACCTACGACATGCTCATATCCTGTGGGCTCCCTACATAAACATGCACAACAATAATGTAGACACAAAACAAATTAAAATAAAGAATAATAATAAATAAAAAAAACTGGTTTCACAATTCTTGGCACCCCTGCGTTAATTTTGTGCTGTAGCTGTACCCAAGTACAAGTGATTCCTTTTGTCTTTGCGTGTCTTTAGTTGTGAGGCGTGGCAGAACTTTAAAATATATCAGATACATTCAGCTACCTGCTGATTCTGTAACTGTTTGATGTTCCACATCACCGATGTCTTTGACTGTTTTTTTTTTTCTCTGCCCTTAACAATGTTTTTAATGGCTTTCTTCACTTCAATTGGCACAATTCTGGTCCTAACAGAAAAAAAGCCAATAACAGAATCCATGCCACTCAAAAGGCAAGAATCAAGACTAGATACTGAAAGCTCTCACCCCTTCAGTTTTTATAGATGTGTTTTTCTACACTCAATATGCCATAATGACAAAGTGAAAACACGTTTAATAATCTTCATGATTTAGGGGCCGTGGTGGGGCAACGTGTGGTTGCAGTTCGCTGCAGTTGCACACCGGGGATGGGGGTTCGATTCCTGGTCCTGCCAAAAAGCCAAGTTTGGCTGGCCCTCATGGAGCAGCATAATTGGCTCACTGCTCCAGAGGGAGGGACTTGGCAGGGTCAGCGGATCACCGCATACAACAGCACCCCGGGTGCCTCGGAATCACGGTCACGAGCATGAGACGAGACCACTTGAAGAAGGCGTGAGGGACGAGGTGTGAGCGGTGTCTCTAATGCTGGCTCTAATCGAATCAGTCGGGGCACAACTGCCTACCAAATTGGGAGAAAAAGGGAAAAAATCTTAAAATAAATGGAATTAAAAAAAAAAAAAAAATCTTCATGATTATACAGAGAATCTTTCATCAATAAGCTAAACTATTGAAGTTGTCTTGTTCCCTACAGTGCTACAACTCAGTTGTGATAACATCAGTTTGTATGTTGTACCAAACTGTAACATCACTTTAAGGAATCTTCTGCTGCTGTGTTGGCTACCTGTGACGTGCTCCAGTCCACTCTCTCCTCCTCTGACCATTCGCTCATTTGTGCCTCCTCCTCACCTATTCCTCCATTTATTTACACATCCTCACCACTTCTCACTTCTATCTTTCTGTTTCTTACTGCTCTTCATTGGCAGTTGTGCTCTCTCTTCTATTTCTGTCTGCCTCCATCTCTCTCAACTTACTTTTAACAAACTCATCTGGAGACATATTCACTTTTAAACATTTTCTTGACTGAGTTAGTTATAAATTAGCTGGCTAACTTGCTACATCTCATTTTAGATCTATCCTATACCATTTTAATAAACTAATTAATTCATTCATTCATTCATTATCTTAACCTGCTTATCCTGAACAGGGTCGCAGGGGGGCTGGAGCCTATCCCAGCATACATTGGGTGAAAGGCAGGAATACACCCTGGACAGGTTGCCAGTCCATCGCAGGGCACACACACCATTCACTCACACACTCATACCTACAGGCAATTTAGACTCTCCAATCAGCCTAACCTGCATGTCTTTGGACTGTGGGAGGAAACCGGAGTACCCGGAGGAAACCCACGCAGACACGGGGAGAACATGCAAACTCCACACAGAGAGGCCCCTGCCGACGGGGATTCAAACCCAGGACCTCCTTGCTGTGAGGCGGCAGTGCTACCCACTGCACCATACATGTGACAGGTGGGACATTAGGACATCAGTCTTCCCTCAGTCACCTGGTTTACCGAGACAAAGGGGATACGTCACTTTTCCTGTGCTATTGTTACCTGCCTTGTGGTTGTGCAGAAGGGAAGCCAAGCAGCACGGAAATCAAATTGCGCAAGTATCTTTTTCTTGCGGGTATTAAGAATTGTAAATTTGTGCACTCTGGATACTTTTCGTCAAGTAAGTCTCTGTGTCAGATTCATAAGTAAAACTAGAACATGGAAGGCTTACAGTTCGACAGCGTTGTTCATAGTTTCCCATGTTTTATGTTTCAAGCGCAGCATTGAGTGGATGGCGATTCGATGCAGGCGGAGAGAATTGTCGGGTGGCAAATATTGAAACGGGGTAAGCGGTTTGTTCCGTCCCATTCTAGGTGAACATAAGCTTGCCATGTGGTTTGGGTTTGTGTGTCAAAAATGAGGTTCTGATTTCTTCTTTATTTTCTTAAAGAATTATTGGGGTTGGGGTTTGCGTGGCAGCGGGAAAGTAGTGTAATTAAATCTAACTTTTAAGATTTAAATCTTAAATCTTATTCTTTCGGTGTTTTGTGTGTTCTCCTGCCCCTGACTATGTAAGAGGTGGGGCGCCTTCAGTCACTGTTTTTCCCTGATTTATAATTTGAGTATTTTATTATCCTCTGATTTAGTAACGTGCCTCATCACCGCTTAAGATGTATATTCAGGAGCGTGTAATAGCTGCAGGTCCACCAGGGGGAGGCGCATTATGAAAGAGGGGAGCAGGTAACCTGAATCGTGGGCCTCCTGAATGGTTTATGAACTCCGACTTGTTGCTGTGTTTTTATTGTATGTGTCTTTTCAATTCATGCAAACCTACTTTGGGCTGGTCCCTTGGGCAGAGTGCATTACCTAATTTGGGCAGATAGTATCTCTGTGTGATATCACTACAATTTGCAGTGCAACACTGATTTAATTGGTTGATGGTGTATTTTGTTTATTTGCCTGTTTATTGTTACTTTACTATTCATTCACTACCTCTACCTGAAATTTACACAGTGTGATCTTTGAGAGTGCAGACTGCTCTGCATAGTGTTTCTGCTTCGTCATTAGTAACTGTGCTGACCCAATTCTGTACATTGTAACCGTGGGACAAGTGTCCACCTCTCAGCTCCTATGAGCCATTGCCCAGTCCAACCAATGTGTTTTTATTATTATTCATGAATTGTATAAATCAATTTTCATCTGATTAATCTGATTCATTTGATTGAATAGCACTTGTGCAGGGCTCATCGGTGATTCTTTTAGTAGGGTTCTCTCACCCCTTATTGTGAGAGTGGCGTAAAAAACCTCAATTACTTTAACTGTAGCTGGCGCTCGAGCTACTGCAGGCCAAATACAGAATATGCCGATGTTCCAGTAAGGAAAAAAGGAGAGGGTTTCATGAGTCAACTGATGAGCCCAGGTCAAATCCTCAGGCCCGTTTCAAAGTACAGACATACTTCCAGGTTCTTGACGCGTTTATAACACACACAAAGATGAGATTTGCTGATGTGAGGGAAATGGCATCAAAATATCAAGCCCTTAACCCCAAGTAGTTCTTCGCCTGAGATTCAATACAATATATAAACGAGCTAGCAGCTTATTCTGGTGATGATGTCTGTGCGTCAGATGTGCATGATGAATACTGTTCCTTTCGGGACAAATACCAAATGCCAATAATGTAATGTAATGAAATGTAATTTACGAGTTTCAGCACACCTCGCACCCTCCGGTCGAGCAGTGGGTATAGCTAGCGGGCGACCTCTGCTGGTCACTCAAGGTAGCCAGACCCAGTTTTTGGCTGAGCTTCTTCACAGCCAAGTGTTTATATTGTAAGAATTATAAGAAACTAAAACATAACTTAAAGAATAATGGCTAAAATATATCACTACTACCATAGGCTACATATCACACCAACCAGTTCACGTTATCTTAATCTGAAGTTACAGCTCACCAATAGCCTATGTGTTTACATTTACGTTCAAATTGATCAGTTCCCAGCTTCCGAGAGGAGCTTAGCAGAGCATTGCTGTCTCTTCACACGGACTGGGAAGAGAGTCCCACATGGATGACTGACTATAAAAACATAATAGTTTAATTTGTACAGTCATATTAGAGTTATTGTTCAATATCATTAAAGTGAAACATGTATCTTTTATGTAACACTTTGTAAAATACTTTATTTATTCAAGTAAAAAGTTATCATTACCATATGCTCTTTCTTTCCCAACAAATTTCTGGTTAATGGCACAACAAGATTAAATGTGATGTTGGTATATTTGAATGTAAACTTAACCAAGTGCATAAGAATAAAGGCATGTATTAGGGATTAATTAATCATATTAAAATGCACCAGAAGCGTCCAAATTGCGTCAGAAAAAAGAGGCCAGCGGACATCATCTGAATGATGATTTTAAATCTTTGAGCTACTCTCATTGACTTAATAATTACAAATGTTCCTCACAAATTTTCTGATATTGGTGTTTTCTGCAATGACCTAAGTGACCACTGTGCTGTTGCTGCTGTTAGAAATACTCAGATCCCAAATTCGAGAAGGGTTTTTTTTTTTTTTTTACCTGATTTCTTTCTTTTTAATTGGAGCAGGATAGAACTAATCCCTGGTGTTGAAACAGCCTGGAAATTATTTTATGATGGGTTCATTTCAATCATAAATAGACACGCCCCTTTCTGCAGGAATTTCAATCAAATCCCCCCTAAGTCTCCTTTCACTGAGATTAAGCATCTTAAGTCTTTCTTAAGAACTTTTATCTTTGATACATTGTTTTCCAGCACCTCTATATCTTTCTTATAGTGAAGTCCCAGAACTGCACACAGTAATCAAAGTGTTTTCTAACAAGGGCATCGTAAGGCGAGTATAACTTCCTTTTTATTTATACTCAATACTCTTGGCTATGTATCCCAGCATCCTTTTGGCCAGCATCACTGCTACCGCACATTCACTAGAACCTGAAATGCTTTGATCAACTATTACCCACAAGTCTTTTTCAACTTGAGCACCTTCCAATTCCGTACCAGCCATAAAGTAATCCTGCCTTATGTTTTTATTTCCTACATGTAATAGAACTTCATTTAGTTACATTGTATTTAATTTGCCAGGTTTCCCCCCACTGTCTTGTGTGTCTTGTGTGTGATATGTGTGTGTCTTGTGTGTCTTGTGTGTGATATGTGTGTGTCTTGTGTGTCTTGTGTGTGATATGTGTGTGTCTTGTGTGTCTTGTGTGTGATATGTGTGTGTCTTGTGTGTCTTGTGTGTGAGATGCTTTTTACCAGAGCCAGAACAATGGCAGTGGTGGAACACAAGCCAGCCGGGCTCACAACCTATATATTGAGGAATCCATTAATACTAAAACAGCCACCAGAGCCCACACACCCTAAAGCACACAATCCCTCAAACACAAGATTAAAAACTCACCCAAAACAGCCACTAGAGAGCCCACACACCCTAAAGCACACAATCCCTCAAACACAAGATTAAAAACTCACCCAAAACAGCCACTAGAGAGCCCACACACCCTAAAGCACACAATCCCTCAAACACAAGATAAAAACTCACCCAAAACAGCCACCAGAGAGCCCACACACCCTAAAGCACACAATCACTCAAAAACACAAGATTTGTGAATAACAATAACAAAGATTTTTAGAAGATTAAAAAGGGGTAAGCAGCAAAACTACATATACACAGAAGTCTTGCACAGTACTGCGTGGAACAACCTCCCTGCTGATTGTCTTATAGAACTGCAGGACAGCGTTGGCCATCTCAGCGTGATGCAGTTTGCCCCTGCTCTTGCCCCTGCTCCTGCTCCTGCCCCTGGCACTGCCCACACCGACACACAGCCCCTCACACCCTCACAGACTGAGCCCAGCCAGGAGAACAAGACACCTGCCCCTCAAACACAGAGAGCCCACACACCCTAAAGCACACAATCCCTCAAACAAACAGATCGCACAAAAAGACACAGAGGTGGCCATTTTAATAGACTCCAACGGAGCTTATAAACGAGGAGCAGCTTTTTCCTGGCCAAAAAGTACCAAAGATTTGGTGTCCCAGGACCAAGGATGCACTTCAGATTCTGTCCGAGCCTGATTTCAGCTCCTCCAAACACATCATCATCCACACAGGCACAAATGACCTGAGGGAAGAGCAGGAGAGGGTGGGGGCTCTGCTCAGGAGAGTGGCAGAGAGGGCCTCAGAGAGCTTCCCCAACTCCAAAATCACCATCTCAGCCCTCCTGCCCCGCAGGGACTTCCACCTCCTCACTATACATCTCCAGAGGCTGCGCTCTGCTACCCAACATGCACCTGGCTCATCACCCCACCATCGGACCCTGGGACCTGCATGACCAGGTGCACCTCTTCAAGTCAGCAGTCGGGGAGTTCACCAAGACGCTGAAAGACGTGGCACTCAGCAGACGCTCTGGCAACAAAAGAAGAGTCTCCAGCACCGCCCAGCAGAGCCCTCCTGCACCGCCCAGGACCCCCCTCACCACCCAGCCCACCTCAGACACATCGCACCCACAAAGGACCGGGATACCAACCTCACCCAGCCCACCTGAATGCACCACCCCAACCAAGCACACTACCCCCACCAGCCCAACCAAGCACACTGCCCCCACCAGCCCAACCAAGCACACTACCCCCACCAGCCCAACCAAGCACACTACCCCCACCAGCCCAACCAAGCACACTACCCCCACCACCCCAACCAAGCACACTACCCCCACCAGCCCAACCAAGCACACTACCCCCACCAGCCCAACCAAGCACACTGCCCCCACCACCCCAACCAAGCACACTACCCCCACCAGCCCAACCAAGCACACTGCCCCCACCAGCCCAACCAAGCACACTACCCCCACCAGCCCAACCAAGCACACTGCCCCCACCAGCCCAACCAAGCACACTACCCCCACCAGCCCAACCAAGCACACTGCCCCCACCACCCCAACCAAGCACACTACCACCACCACCCCAACCAAGCACACTGCCCCCACCAGCCCAACCAAGCACACTGCCCCCACCAGCCCAACCAAGCACACTGCCCCCACCACCCCAACCAAGCACACTGCCTCTCACAGACCCACCAGCCCAGCCCAGCCCCGACTCACCCCCCCAGGACCCCGCCCAACAACACAGCCCACACGGCTACGCTGAAGCCCTGCGAGGCCCAAATGACTCTGAGTACATGGGTGAGATCAAACAGCTGCTCATGTACATTTGTACAAAGCTACTGTCAGTGCTCATCTACAAGCACTTGATTTGGTTGAGTGGTTCGCCCTGGTTTTCTAAGGGTCGTTTTATTTTCTACAGCCGTTTTGGGCTTTATTTCTGTTTCGATTGAAAATCTCGTTTGGGTTATTTTCTGTTCCTCCCCCTGTTCCGGGAGAAGATCTTATTATTTCTGTATCCCTGTCTTTTACCTCCCGGGATTTAGTGGCGAATACGTCCGCATGTTCGCTTAGAAGGGTTAGTCCCTTAGTCGCTTCTGGCTCTCCGCCCAGCCCCGACCTCACATTATTAATCAAAATACAAAAGAGGGCAATACATTTTGGAAACATTTCAAAAACAGCGACCCCCACTCATACCATTACAAAGCCCTGCAATGCCAAGAGCTGAGCCCAGAGAAGAGTCCCCTCAACCAGCTGGTCCTGAGGCTCAGTTCACTAACCCCCAATAACACCATCCAGCCCTGAGGATCAGTCACTAACCCCCACTAACACCATCCAGCCCTGAGGATCAGTCACTAACCCCCACTAACACCATCCAGCCCTGGGGCTCAGTCACTAACCCCCACTAACACCATCCAGTCCTGAGGCTCAGTCACTAACCCCCACTAACACCATCCAGCCCTGAGGCTCAGTCACTAACCCCCACTAACACCATCCAGCCCTGAGGCTCAGTCACTAACCCCCACTAACACCATCCAGCCCTGAGGCTCAGTTCACTAACCCCCACTAACACCATCCAGCCCTGAGGCTCAGTCACTAACCCCCACTAACACCATCCAGCCCTGAGGCTCAGTTCACTAACCCCCACTAACACCATCCAGCCCTGAGGCTCAGTCACTAACCCCCACTAACACCATCCAGCCCTGAGGCTCAGTTCACTAACCCCCACTAACACCATCCAGCCCTGAGGCTCAGTCACTAACCCCCACTAACACCATCCAGCCCTGAGGCTCAGTCACTAACCCCCACTAACACCATCCAGCCCTGAGGCTCAGTCACTAACCCCCACTAACACCATCCAGCCCTGAGGCTCAGTCACTAACCCCCACTAACACCATCCAGCCCTGAGGCTCAGTCACTAACCCCCACTAACACCATCCAGCCCTGAGGCTCAGTCACTAACCCCCACTAACACCATCCAGCCCTGAGGCTCAGTCACTAACCCCCACTAACACCATCCAGCCCTGAGGCTCAGTCACTAACCCCCACTAACACCATCCAGCCCTGAGGCTCAGTCACTAACCCCCACTAACACCATCCAGCCCTGAGGCTCAGTCACTAACCCCCACTAACACCATCCAGCCCTGAGGCTCAGTCACTAACCCCCACTAACACCATCCAGCCTCAGGACAGCTCCCTACCAAACCAACCAATTAGAATCAACCAAATTATAAAGCAACAAAAACAAAATTACATTACTGACTGGAATATTCAAACACAAAATCAAAACAAATTAGAATGCTATCTGGCCCTAGAAAGACAATACACAAACAGGACATGGAGACACACACACACACACCCCATACACACACACACACACACACACACACATACCTGGCTGCCCAGAGAAGAGAGGCTGTGCTCCCACTGTGACAAACAGGACATGGAGACACACACACACACACCCCATACACACACACACACACACACACACACACACACACACACACACACACACACAGACACACACACACACACAGACACACACAGACACACACACACCCCATACACACACACACACACACACACACACACACACACACCCCATACACACACACACACACACACACACACACACACACACCTGGCTGCCCAGAGAAGAGAGGCTGTGCTCCCACTGTGACAAACAGGACATGGAGGCAGAGCTGCACTTTCTAACCATTGTGACAAATACATAGAAATTCCATCACTTCTCTTTCCCAAATTTAAAAATATATACCCAAACTTCCCAGCCATACCAGAGACACAATTCTTACAAATCCTCCTTGGAGAGGAAAGGAGCTGTGCACATTTGGCAGCACAGTATGTAGCTACCTGCCACAGCCGAGGGACAGCAGTGACCCCTAACCCCCACCAGTTTTAACGATATAATAACAGAATATGATATAATGTGTATATATATGGATCTCTTAGAGCAGCACTGCCAGACCTGGGCCCTGACAGTGAACATGCATAAGACCAGAGTCATGATATTCCAAAAGAAAGCTAGATCTCAGGTAAGTAAATTCCACTTTACTTTAGGCACCATAAAAGCACCATTAAACATGCCACTAATTACACCTACCTGGGTCTGAATATCAGTGCGTCAGGTTTGACCTGGCACTAAATGCATTGAAGGAGGAGGCACGCAAGGCTTTTTTTTTTTTAAAGAGGAGTCTACACAATTTAAAATTTGTATTTAAATATTTGAACGTGTAATTCAACCAATCGCTTTATGGTTGTGAAATATGGGGTCCCATTACCAATCAAGATAACACCAAATGGGGAAAACACCCTTCATAATCCCTGCATGTAGAATTCTGCAAAAACATTTGCACATACAAATACATACAAGGGCCGAATTAGGCTTTTATCCATTATTATAAATATACAAAAACAAGCATTAAAATTGTGGGCCCAAGTTTAGGTAGTAAATAGCCGTGTTGTATCCTTCTAACATAATTTACATAGCAACTGAACTCTCGGATCACACGAACTCACCGATAACGGGCAAGAGAAATTAACAACGATTCAGAAAATGTCTAACTTTTAAAGATTTAAATCGATCCTATGGTGGGACTTTTGCCATTTATGGACGGTGCAACAGAAATTGTCGGTGCCGTTAACCGTAATCGAATGCTTTCATTTACAGTATATCGTTCGAATGACCAAGTTCCGTTAAAAAGCACATTGTATGGGTTTGTGCTATTTGCTTATGCTAGCGACATCATACGAACCTCATACGGACACCACTAAAGGCTTAGAACACACTAGCACTTAGTTCTTGGAAGTTTGATCACCACGACTGTGAAGTAAAAAAGTGGACAAATGACGGTTCTGTGAGAAATGTATTGGCGAGCTCACATGCACACACAGCTCTGCATTCTAAAGCTCCACTTTGCCCTCCACAATATGAACGAGCTAGCTGCGTATTATGGTGACGATGTCTGTGCGTCAGATGTGCATGATGAATACTGCTCCTTTCGGGACATATACGACAAAAGTTTATTTGAGGAGCAAACTAATGAGGTGGCGACTGGTCAGGTTTTAGCCTTCCTTGTTGCTAATGACATGAATAGAGCATTCCCAAACCTTGCAGCATTGTATCGCATTTATCTCACAATTCCTGTGAGCAGTGCGCAAGCAGAGCGCTCTTTCAGCAGGCTAAAGCTATTGACAACATACCTTCGCTCGACAATGACCGAGGAGCGTCTTTCACAGCTTGCACTTGTCTTTATCGGGAGAAGTGACAAAGAATATTGAATATCTGTAGGCGTGATGCATGTATGCTAGGCTATAGTGGATGTAAAATTAAACGAGAGATGTGCATTTCCTCAAGAAAATGCGGAGTTTGATTGCAGCAAATTGGGGGAATATTGCTGCTACTGCTAATACTATGGTGTTTAAATATTTCCGTTTACAAGCTGATGTACGTTATTGGTCACTGAGTGTATTTGAGCTGTGCTAGAGGGCAGAGGCTATTGTGACACCACAGGCTATTGTGACATCACAGGCTATTGTGACATCAAATCAGTGGACTATTGCCAGTACAGTTTAAATATTTGCATTTACGGGCTTAGCAGAGCATTGGTGTCTCTTCACACGGACTGGGAAGAGTCAGTCTGACATGGATGACTGAATATATAAACCTAATAGTTTAATTTGTACATAGTCATATTAGAGTTCTTGTTCAATATCATGAAAGTGAAACATGTATCTTATGCAACTCTTCGTAAAAGAGTTACCATATTTTCTTCTTTCTTTCTGAACACATTTCTGGTTAATGGCACTACAAGATTAAATTGTTTGTGATGTTGGCATACTTTAACATAAACAAAATGCTTAAGAATAAAGGCATGTATCAGGGATTAATTTAACATTTTTAAATGCACCAGAAGCCTCCAAATTGCATCAGAAAAAAGAGGCCAGTGGACATCATCTGAACCCCCCTGGCCGGCTACTCTTTCTCTTTGGCCGACTACTTACATTTTTGGGGAACACTCTGCATTGTTCAACATGCGGTCCCTTTCTGGAGCTACACTCCACCACTCCTGCTTCAGCGCGGCAACGACTGCAGTAACTGTCACCTGCCGTCCTCAGTGAAAGCTACGAGCAGTTGGGCATGTGCTCCTCACAATGTGAAATCCGCTGGCCTTTGAAATCATTTCCATTAAAAAGCAATGAGCTGCTGTATAGAAGCATGGCTGCTTCTGTTTTCACTGGCAGGCTTCCAGAACAGAGACATACCAGCAAACAAAACTGTATTTCTTCTAAGATTGTTCATAAAGATCCTAACTGTGACAAGAGTGTTCCCACCATTTTAAATGTGAAAGTACCTATAGGGACCATGGCACAGAATTGTCCATCTACCCTCAGAAACAATTAATAAATCGGTTGGAAACTGGTGGGAAATCATGAAAGGAGAACTAGCAGAGTCAAATTCTGGCAGGGAGTCAGACTTGCCCTCGACTATGTTTGTTTCCAGCTGTGTCGTTTCTGCATTTGAATTTTATTACTTTGTGCAAAAAAGTGATACATTTTCAGGAAAAATAAAGAAATGTTGTAAATCAATTTCTAAAGTACTTATTGAGGGTTATGAAATATTACATGTCCGGTCAGCCAAATTTCTTGGAATCTTAATTGATGAAACGTTGAACTGGAATGATCACATACACTTAGTCTGTAGAAGTAACAAAATCACCCATCATCCGTAAAATCCATCCTTGGGTTCACCAGTCCTGTCTGAACTCTGAACTACAGCCTCATTTCCCCATATCTTCTACACTGTAATATTGCATGGGCCACCACATACCCCACCTCTCTTCACAGAATCTCCATTTTGCAGAAATAAATTATAATTTATTCTAATAATATTTACTGTCCATTTGTGATATGAACATTGAAATAACATGCTCTTTTAGCAACAAATATTTGCCTCACCCAGAATCCCTGCCAAAACCTTGCCATCTATTCTGCCTTAATTTGCCTAAATTCACACACATAGCACTAGATATACCAACAGTATTCATCTCCCTCTCTTTCACTCCTCTCCACTACTCGTCCTTATTCGAATCATCAGCACCTATGTGTGGGAGATGGTGGGTTACCGTGCACTGAACATTACTGCTGCCCTAGAGGTGTGGAGAATAGTTTTTAAAAAACACTGAAACTAAATAAAAACTTGCTGAGATTACAGGATGAACCTGGAATCCCCCCTAAAGCCTTTGGAAATAATAATCGTAAATTAAATGAAACAAAATATATCAGTGAGGAGTTTTTGCATTTGATGTTGCTTATGTTCTGGGTTCAGAACATTAAATGAGGGCACATTGGAAATTATAATCAATCAGCTGCCTGACAATTTTATTGCACTTTATTCTGACTAGAATGATAAAGTATGAAAATATGCTGTCAATAATCTACATGAATAATGACATAATACTCACATGGCCTTCCTGCAGTTCCTGACTACTGGTACCAGTCTGTGACGACCTGCTTTTGATGTGTTGTAGGTCTTCAAGTCAAACTCATCCAGGACCTCCTCTGACATCAGTAACACAAAGGCCAGAGCTGAACATTGGTGGGGTTCCAGCTTTTTATCAGAAAGTTTTCCTGATCTCAAGGAATTCTGGATTTCCTCCACTGCAGAGTTGTCATTCAGTTCATTCAGACAGTGGAACAGATTGATGGTCCTCTCTGTGGAAGATTCGGATTTGATCTTCTCCTTAATGTACTGGACTGCTTTCTTGATGCTCTCTGATCTGCTTCCTGTCTGTATCTGAGGGTCTGGTACAGGGGATCTGCTTCCTGTCTGTGTCTGTGGGTCTGGTACAGGGGATCTGCTTCCTGTCTGTGTCAGTATTCCTCCTAAGAGGGTCTGAATGGAGTCCAGAGAGAGGCCCAGAAGGAATCGGAGGAAAAGGTCCAGGTGTCCGTTCTTCCTCTGTAAGGCCTGATCCACTGCAGTCTGATGTAACTCAGACAGCTGCACTCTGCCACTGTGAGGTTTTGATTCTTCTGCTCTGAGCACATTTCTGTTCTCATTTACACATGAATGAAACACAAACAAGGCAGCCAGATACTCCTGAATGCTCAGATGCACAAAGCAGTAGACCTTCTCCTGACCCAACCCACGCTCCTCTTTAAAGATCTCTGTGCACACCCCAGAGTACACTGAAGCTTCACTGACATCAATGCCACTGTCTCTCAGCTCCTCTTCATAGAATATCAGATTGCCCTTTTCCAGCTGTACAAAAGCCAGCTGCCCCAGTTTCAGGATGATTTCTGTGTCTGACGCTGACATCTTTGGCTTTGTTTCATCAGAGCCACGATACTTCAGATTCTTCACTTTAGTCTGAATGAGCAGAAAGTGTGTGTACATTTCAGTCAGTGTTTTGGGCAGATCTATTCTCTGTACTTCACCCAAAATTGTCTCCAGAACAGTAGCAGAAATCCAGCAGAAGACTGGTATGTGACACATGATGTAGAGACTCTTGGATGACTGGATGTGTGAGATGATTCTGCTGGCCTGCTTCTGATCTCTGATTCTCTTTCTGAAGTACTCCTCCTTCTGTGGGTCATTGAACCCTCGTACCTCAGTCACCTGGTGGATGCACTCAGGAGGGATCTGATTGGCTGCTGCAGGTCGGGAGGTGATCCAGAGGAGAGCAGAGGGAAGCAGATTCCCCTTAATGAGGTTGGTCAGCAGCACATCCACTGATGATGACTCTGTTATATCACAGCAGATCTCATTGCTTTGGAAATGTAGAGGAAGTCGACACTCATCCAGACCATCAAAGATAAACACAACTTTGACTTCATCACCTTCAACACTTTTGATCTCTTTCAGTTGTGGAAAGTAGTGCTGCAGAAGTTGCATCAGACTGAATGCTCCTTCCTTCTTCAGATTCAGATCTCGGAAAGGAAGAGTGAAGATGAAATCAACGTCCTGATTGGCTTTTCCTTCTGCCCAGTCCAGAATGAACTTCTGCACAGAGACGGTTTTCCCAATGCCAGCGATGCCCTTTGTAAGCACAGTTCTGATGCGTTTCTCTTGTCCGGGTAAAGGCTTAAAGATGTCATTGCAGAGGATTGGAGTCTCCTGGGTGGTTTGTCTCTTGGATGCTGTCTCAATCTGTCTGACCTCGTGCTCATTATTGACCCCCCCACTTCCCCCCTCTGTGATGTAGAGCTCTGTATAGATCTCATTGAGGAGAGTTGTGTGGCCCTGCACTGCTAAACCTTCAAATATGTATTCAAACTTCTTCTTCAGATGAGTTTTCAGTTCCTGCTGGGCTCTTTTAATGGATTCATCTGAAGAGAGGAAATATGAGAAATAATTCTGTTTAAAATAAGATTAAAGTTTACAATTCAATAAAAGATTAAGAAGAAAAGCAGTTTTCACAGTATTTTACACACAACAGTGTTACAAACCTTTAACAGTGTAACACACCTCTCTCACAATATTACAGACCTATCAATGATAATCAATCACAAATAAAACAAATGAGCAAAAATTACATACTGCTGCACTTGTAAAATAAGAATGAACACCTTCAAATACTGTCAAAGGTCACATGGTCATTTTAAAATCTATTCTGCCCTGAATATGAACTCAGGACAGTCTGTCTGATGGGACAGTGTTTTAGTTACTGCGCAAACTCAGGACAGTCTGTCTGATGGGACAGTGTTTTAGTTACTGCACAAACTCAGGACAGTCTGTCTGACGGGACAGTGCTTTAGTTACTGCACAAACTCAGGGCAGTCTGTTACTGACTTTTGAGCACAAAGTTCCTGGATTGAATCCCCTTCAGAGACATTTAATCTTCTGTGCAATCACTACTTGAGGCTGTAATTTCATTTAAATGCCATTGTGAACATGTTGTTCATGATGTTTTCGAGATTATCAAGGTAAAGCATTATCATGAAAGTGTGAATTCTATAAATCAGAACTGCACTGTGAGATCTGTTTGCTAAACTCATGTCAGCACTCTAATAGACACACAGTAGCAATGAGAGAGAACTTACTGTGCTGCTCATCTCTCTCCAGTGAGTCAGTGAGATCATTCTGCTTCATGTTCCTCAGGATGTGATGTGTGATCTTCAGAGACCTCTCACTGCCACAGGTCTCCAGCATCTTCTCAACAATGTACAGGACCTCAGGATCCACCTGCTCTCTCTCACTGCATTCTGGGTAATCATGGCTTTGATGACTCTTGAACGATTCCTTCATCTTCATGAACTTCTCCAGCACAGAAGGATCTTCAGACAGAGTCTTAAAGCATTCTGGGCAGTCCTGACTCAGATGGCTCTGAAACAGTTTCAACTTTCCATTCTTCTTCAGCCTCAACAGAGTGTGCAGGAGAGACTGAAATAAACACATGAAGAGGTATAGCCACAATAAGATCCACACAGCCGTTGGGCCCTTGAGCAAGGCCCTTAACCCTGCATTGCTCCAGGGGAGGATTGTCTCCTGCTTAGTCTCATCAACTGTACGTCACTCTGGATAAGAGCATCTGCCAAATGCCAATAATGTAATGTAATGTAATGTAATGATTATCTAATCAGCCAATTGTGTGGCAGCAGCGCAATGCATACATTAATGTAGACTGGGGTCAGGAGCTTCAGTTAATGTTCACATCAACCATCAGAATGGGGAAAAAATGTGATCGAAGTGACTGTGGAATGATTGTTGGTGGAAGAGAGGGTGGTTTGAGTATCTCAGAAACTGCTGATACCCTGGGATTTTCATGCACACTAATCTCTAGAGTTTGCAAGGAATGGTGCAAAAAACAAAACTCCAATGGCAGCAGACCGAAAGGCCTTGTTAATGAGAGACGTCAGAGGAGAATGGCCAGACAAGTCAAAACTGACATGAAGGTGACAGTAACACAGATAACCACACATTACAACAGTGGTACGCAGAAGAGCATCTCTGAACACAAAATGCTTCATAACTCCCAGTGGATAGGCTACAGCAGAAGAAGTCTAAAAAATAAGTGTAATAAATACCTAATAAAGTGCTCAGTGAGTGTACTGTATATTCAAATTAAATGGACTACACAAAGAAAACGGCATAATCAATTGAAAACAATTAGGAAGAAAATCTGATCTCACACCTGTTTTGGGAAAGACAGTTTCTCTGGTATCTTCTCTTCTGAAGAGAGCTGCACCCTGTAAAGAAAACATGGAGACAGAGCTTCCAGTTAAACTCAATCAATCAATTTTTATTTGTATCACGCTTTTAACAAAGGGGCTTTGTCGCAAAGCAGCTTTCCAGAGAACTGGCCCCCAAGAGTACACCTAGGGCAACAGTGGCAAGGAAAAACTCCCTGGCTAATAGGAAGAAACCTTGAGCAGAACCTGACTCAGTGGGGGAACCCATCTGCCTCTGGTTGACACAGGTTTATTATTAAAATGGTTGTGAATATTAGCAGATATATTGTAGTGAACTCTCCTCTGGAGTTGAGTGGAGGACCCACTGTCTGAGAGATGAGAAATATGTGATCGGCTTTGAAATTAACCTATTATTAATTTTTAATTAATGATCTATATGTTATGTTCAAACATATGGGAAAAATATATTTATATACCCTCACTTCTGTTTCACCAGAGTATTAAAATGAGGTAACAAGCATGCAATATCCCTTTGTCAACCATCAGCATGGGAAAAGCCAAGGAACTGTCAATTCAGAAGGCACAGGTGATAATTGACCATCCCTTAAGAAAAATACGTTAATTATACTAAAAGTACTTTTAAAGGATAGTATTCTTTTAGTTTACTTTTGGCATACTTTCAAGAACTAAACTTTACTTATAGAACATATTCGTATCCTTTTTAAAAAAAATTGTATTCCTTGCATCACACCAGATACTTTAAAGTATTCAAAACTATACTTATAAATATTTCAGTAAGTTTACTTTATAAATAGAAAGTATACTGCATAAACACTTTTAAGTGTTCTAAAGTCCACTTGCAAGTAGTTCAGTAAGTATACTTAAATGAAAGTGAACTACCCAGATACTTTGAAGCATTCAAAAGTATACTTGTAGTTAACTTTAAAGCAGCGCTTCACAACTCCAGTCCAGGACCCACTTGCCAGAAAATTTTTGATGTAACCAGGAACACACACACATCTGATTTAACTAATCAAGGGCATTTTTTAGTGACTTGATTGGTTCAGTCATTAAATCAGGTGTGTAAGTTCCTGGGTGCAACAAAAACCTCCTGGAAAGTGGGTCCCAAGGACTGGAGTTGAGAAACACTGCTTTAAAGTAAATCAAATATACTTAAAACAATTTAGTCTACTTAGTACAAAAACAAGTATAGAACAAGTAAACTAGGAGTATAGTTAACGTTTTCTCCAAAAAAGTGTACTTGAAAATATACTATTTTTCAAAAGGGATAAGATGAGTGGCGGCTGGTATAACTGGGCTAACAGGGCTAAGCCCTCCCTATCTTTTGAAGAAAGAAAAACGGGGAAAGAAGTTTTTTTTTATTATCCTTGTGTAGGTCTTGTTTCTCATCTTATTTCATATTTCAGTTTTTTACAAACAAGTTTGTGCTCAATTTTCAAAATCTTAGACACAACACTCAAAATGTTAAGCATTTGTAACACAGCCTGTTTGCCTGTTCAAAACATGCATTGTTCCTTCATATCTTTGAAGAAAACTTGCACTTCCACACTATTGTTTAAAATAACTCATTTATCGTGAAATACTATAGGAACATTTGTTTAGATCACCTACACAAAAGATACCTATAGCTTCACTGTTTAGCTGTTTTTACACTTCTTTAATATTGCAGTTAGAACACATGATACATGTTTCAAAATGGTTATTTTTGTGGTTCTAAATAAAGGTAATAATGGACGCAGTAGAAGAGAGTGGAATCATTTAACAAAATCAGAATACTGTAAAATATATAATTACAACATACTGTGGGTTTGTTTCACAGTTTTTGTTGCAATTGTAAAGAAGCCTTTAGAGTTACTTTTTTTTTCACTTTTCACACAGTACAAGAGCACTTTATGTGGACCAAACTGCTCAATTTAATCTGAAGGTCTGTGTGAGACACGCATCTTCAATTTGATGTCCATTTGAGGCGTGTGAATAGTGCTGAATTAATGAAATGGCGGCACAAATATGAACAAATATGTACTTCACTAATCATCTGTTTTCTAAGATGTCTTTGGAGGAAAAACTCAAAACAAAGAGATTGAGGACCAAACCAGGTGCAGCTTCGGCAACAGGACAAACAACAAAATCGTAGGTTTTGTGATTCTTAGTTTGAATAAACAGACTGGCTAGCTAAGAACGAGTGTAGCTAAGAAGCTTTTCTGCTTCTCATGTTTGCTTTTAGGAGTAGACATGGCATGGACTCGGCAAGGCATTACAGATTTGAAACATTTATTGGAGAACACTTGGAAGCATGATATTTGGAAGCTGATATTGGAAATAGCATCAAGCTGTCAATGCTGGGTAAAGCTACCATAGCGTGTCAGCTTGATGGAGGTAGTTAATTGTAACTCTGTATAGAGACATAGCCGATCATTTGTCTAAACACACTAAGTTACCCGTGTAGTTACCAGTAAGTTACCCGAGACAAGTTCAAATGAGCTGCTTGACTGTAGCTATGTTCACCGTTTATGGAAAATAACTGGCTGATGAAATATGGAAGGCAACATTTGTGGCTGTGCAAACTGAGATGACAGACAAAGTTATGGACTGAATTCCCACTGGTGCCAGCCATCCTGAAAATGATATGAGCTCAAGGTATTGTAAGGAGCTTTGAATAAAAGTATTCATGAAATGGCATATATACAAATGCAATGCTGGAGCGCGAGCTATTGATAGGTTTAAGACTTTTAGTTTTCAGCCCCCCATCCAGTATCACCACCAAGGTCCACTGCATAGGATGGCATCTCCATACCAACAAACTCAAACATTATTTACCATCAATGGAACAATTCATTCAACAAAGTACCAGGAAATCTTATCAGAAAATCTGGTGGCTGAGACTTGGCCGTAGGTAGATTTCCCAGTGGGACAATGACTCCAAACATACATACAAATCCACACAGAAATGCTTCAGTGAAAACAGCATCCATGTTCTGCAAAGGCCATCTCAGTCTCCAGACTTAAAGCCTGTGGTCTGGGGTCCGTACGGGCAAACCCAAGGTTATCAAGGATTCTGAAAGGTTCTGCCTGCAGGAATGGTCAAAAATCCCTCCAAATGTGATCTCTAACCATATCACACATCATGGAAAAGGGCTGTCATGTTTGCCAGGGGTGTTTGCATAAAGTATTAAACCAGGAGTGGCAATAATCGTGGAAATATTAGAAATATGTAATACTTCAGTTGATTCCAATCATTAATAAAGCACAATACACATGTTGGAAAAAAAGGTTTACGTCAATAACTATTATTTTAAGAACATATTAATCATGGAGCTCACTGTAACTGCTTAACATTCAGTGTTGTGATCAGGGGGACTGACTCGCCACGCCCTGGTGTTAGAATGAACCTGTTTAATTACCTTTGATCCCCTGTGACCTCTCCTCTGAAGTCGAGTGGAGGATCCATTGAACGATCACTCTTCATAGACAGACAGCTGGGTACAGGTGACCCTGCTCTTTCTACCTGGACCCTGTGAACAAAACATGGAGACAGAGCTTCCAGTTAAACTCACCCTCTGACTGCAGATCTAACTCACAGCACATTAAATATCTGAGTCGTGCATTTATACCTCTTTCTGTCAGTGCTGAGGGTTCCACCTTTGCTCTCTGGCTACTCTGAGAGACTCATTTTAGAAACAGCGCCCCCTATCTCAGGAGACTGGAACACGTCAGACCAGACTAGACCACATGTGGGTTCTGACCCAAATCAGCCAACCTGTAAACACACAAAATGAGAACACACTGAACACACATATAGACACACTAATACAAACAGACAAGCACATACACAATATAGCAGTGTTGACAGGAAGCAGTCTAGAATTTAAATGGTCCATAAACCTATACTCCACATCCATCCATCCATGATCTAATACACTCACTTCTGGTCAGGGTCATGGGGGGGCTGGAGCCTATCCCAGCATGCCCTGGGTGAGAGGCAGGAAAACACCCTGGACAGGTTGCAAATCCATCACAGAGCAACATACTATGCAGTCACCTCAGTAATGTGAGACCATTCATAATGTTGAGGAAGTGTTTCTTTATAATAAAAATAATGCCAGTGCTCAGCTATACATTGACTGTCTGACATGCAGAATGTATTTTACTAATGACTCAACCAAAATTACACATTTTCCAGATCATACATTTATTGAGTGAAATTAGGCATCACAATTATTGCCCCCCTGTATTCAGGAGGTTAGACACCCTCCCCTTGCAAGGATAACAGGGTCTTTTTCTGTAATGTCTTATAAGACTGGAGAACACATGGGGTGGGATCTTAGACCCTTCCTCCATCCACAATCTTTCCAGATCTTTGATATTTTCATGTGTGATTACCCAGGTTTTTGGGTAAAATGTCCTGGTACTTGGGTAGAGTTCATAATGCTATTGCTATTAACAAGGGCCCCAGGACCAGTGGGAGCAAAACAGCCCCAAGACATTAACAATCCACTATCGTATCTACCCCAGGTCTGATGCTCTTTTGTGTATATTAATCCTTAATCAACACCAAACCTATGCCCAGCCAAAGAGCTCTAATGTCATCTCATCTGACCACAGTAGACAAGGCCATTAAGGAAATAGCAGCTTTTTTCATTGCTCCCAATAAAGCCATTCATCCTGAATCAATTCCAAATAGTCTTTTGGCATGGAGGCAGTGTCTAAAAGTAGAAATTATGAAGTTCTGATGGTAGCAATGAATTGTAGATTAGGCAACTTGGTGACCTGAAGATGGAACCAAGTTGTGTAACTCTCTAACTCTGGCCACTGGATTCTTGCTCGCTGTACCATCTACCTGCCTGTGGATGTGGATGAGATACACTAGCGCCTTCTACTGGTGCATAGCATACACTAGCCCCCTCTACTGGTGCATAGCATACACTAGCGCCCTCTACTGGTGTTTAACATACACTAGCCCCCTCTACTGGTGCATAGCATACACTAGCCCCCTCTACTGGTGCATAGCATACACTAGCCCCCTCTACTGGTGCATAGCATACACTAGCGCCCTCTACTGGTGCATCCATCAATCCCTCCATTATCTCAACCCGCTTATCCTGAACAGGGTCACAGGGGGGCTGGAGCCTATCCCAGCATACATTGGGCGAAAGGCAGGAATACACCCTGGACAGCTT
Organism: Conger conger; assembly: GCF_963514075.1. Taxonomy (NCBI): domain Eukaryota; kingdom Metazoa; phylum Chordata; class Actinopteri; order Anguilliformes; family Congridae; genus Conger; species Conger conger. The sequence goes on along the minus strand of NC_083778.1, from coordinate 1,988,660 downwards.
GCCAGTCCATCGCAGGGCACACACACCATTCACTCACGCACTCATACCTATGGGCAATTTAGACTCTCCAATCAGCCTAACCTGCATGTCTTTGTGGACTGTGGGAGGAAACCCACACAAACACGGGGAGAACATGCAAACTCCACACAGAGAGGCCCTGTCCAACGGGGATTCGAACCCAGGACCTCCTTGCTGTGAGGCGGCAGTGCTACCCACTGTACCATCCGTGCCGCCAACTATGTCATATATGTGAACATTTTACCTCAGTTTTATACCCCAGTGAAACAGGAAGCCATGGAAGGCCACAACACAGTTCCGTAGGACTGAGATTAACTTCATCTCATGTCAACATGGTGGTATTGATTTCACTATGTTAGATTTTCTTCATCAGAATCTTGAAGGGTCAACTACACGTTTCGAGTTTTTCAACTGTCCATAATTACATCACATTTGACTCACATAGACTCATCATAAAATGTAAAAGGATTTTTATCACATATCACTTTGTTTACAACGGAAGCATAATGCAGACTGGCATTGACGTGGCTCTGAAAACACGCTTCCCTGTTTTTAAGCAGTGGCAGTCCGCAGCATTTATGAAGTGCGGTGTTGTCTGAAAAGTAGTTACCATGGAGATAAAGTCACAACTCCTGGATCCCCGGGGAGTTCATGTTACACTTTTACACAAAAATATTTCAATTATTACCTGAATATTTTAATAGCATGCAGGTCACATGACCCATTGATTCTGAACCAAAGTCAATTAATTCTACTATTCCTACCATATTAGGGCACACATTGTTGTATTGCCAATATATCCTTATTGTGTAGTAGATTAGAAAATAGTAGTTTTTGTTTTTTTCTCCCCCCCCCCCCCTCCATAAAGCATGATTGCTACATAGAACATTATCCCAAAAGGCTTGGGGATCACCCAGGAGCTTTTTTTGCAACTGTGAGACAAGCACTGATGTTCTCTTGATATCTTGATGTTATCTTGATAAGCAGTGGTTTCCACCTTGCTACTCTTTTATGAATCCCTTTTTGCCCAGTCTCGATTGTGTAGTCGTGGATACAGACATTAGCTGAGGCTAGAGAGGCCTGCAGGTCTTTGGACGTTCTTCTGGGATCATGTGTGACTTCCTGGATGAGTTTTCACTGTGTCCTTGGAGGAATTTTAGCAGGGCAGCCACTCCCAGGAAGATTCCCCACTGCTTCAAGTGATCTCCATTTGGAGATAATGGCACTCTCTGTCGTTAGGAGTCCCAGAGCCTTAGAAATGGCTGTGTAACCCTTTCCAGACCTGATTAACTTTTTTCTCATCTCTTCTGGAGTTTTCTTTGATCATGGCAATCCAATTTGTTTCAATTAAACAGTTCTTTAGTTGAAAGATCGATATAAATTACAGGTTACAAGTGCAAAAGGTGGTGCGACCAGCTCGTGAGATTAAGGGGACAATTACTTTTGCACAGGGATGACCTGGGTGTTTAATTACTTTTTTCATGAAATAAATTAAGTAGTCATTTTGAATTTGTCAAATTAAATATTGATTTAAGAATTGTGGGATCATTATCAAATGATTTCATATTGGCTTTTAGTCACTAGGTTTCATGGTTGGGAAGATATTGAAAAAAGATTTGTATTTCATGAGCAAATAAATCTACTAATTTTTTAACTAATTCTTCTTTTAATATACACTCAGTGACCACTTTATTAGGTATTTATTAGACTTGTTTTTTTAAGACTTCTACTGCTGTAGCCTATCAACTTAAGAGTTATGATGCGTTGTGTGTTCAGAGATGCTCTTTTGCATACCACTGTTGTAATGTGTGGTAATTTGCATTACTCTCACCTTCCTGTCAGTTTTGACCAGTCTGGACATTCTCCTCTGACGTCTCTCATTAACAAGGCCTTTCTGTCTGCAGAACTGCTGCTCACTGAATTTTTTGGTTTGTTTTTTTGCACCATTCTTTTCAAACTCTAGAGACTAGTGTGCATGAAAATCCCAGGATATCAGCAGTTTCTGAGATACTCAAACCACCCTGTCTGCCACCAACAATCATTCCACGGTCACATTTTTTCCCCACTCTGATGGTTGATGTGAACATTAACTGAAGCTCCTGACCCGTATCTCCATGATTGTATGCGTTGCACTACTGCCACATAATTAGCTGATTTAATAATGAATAAGTAGGTGTAATAAAGTGCTCAGTGAGTGTATATATTTTTAAGACACTAAGTAGTGCGTATTGACAATAGAAAGATGTGTGCCCTGAATGGGATTCATAGTAGTATTATATGCTATTGGTATTGCGTCACTATTACGTTTCCATTACAATATTTAATAAAATATTAAGAAGCACAAAAAGGTGTGCCCTTTCTGGGAATTTGGGAGTATTGGAATAATGTTTCTATATTGGTTTTGAGTTAGTGGGTCATGTGACTTTGAAGCAATTAAAAAATCTATTTTCAATCTAAATATTTATCAAAGATAAAGTAGCACATATTAACAATAAAAAGACATGTGTCCTATATTAGTAGTGAAATTATTGTTTTCCAGGAAATAAAAGAAATCCAAATTCTCCACTACAATATTTATGAAACCTGAAGAAGCACATGTTGACAACAGGAAAACCTCTGCCTTATGTGGGAATGACAGCAGAATTCTCCCCTATTGGTTTTGAGTCATTGTCTCAGTGACCTGGAAGCTACTGAAAAAGATCTATTCTTTTTCCAATCAAATAATACACTTTTTGTACACTTAAATATGTAAGTAATAACAATAAAAAGAGGTGTCCTATGTGCCAGATTATTTGGTATTGGCTTTGAACCCCTAAATGAACACAACAAAAAAGTGACACTTCTATGATGTTATGGATCAGATATGACCCAGCAGATATAATATGGCATGTAGCATTATTTTATAACCGCTTTTCAGACGCGAACATATACATATTATTAAAAAAATAAATCATGGGCCTAATGGATAAATAAAAGGTTGTTGTTGGATGTTGGAATTTGTTGCCATCGTAATTAAGAAGCTATTAACGATATTTTTCCGTAATATTAAAAGTGAGACGAAAGATCACACAAAGCGTTGTGCTGTGGAATAGGCATTTTGAACAATGTGGTGGGTACAACTTTACCGCACCGTTCAACATTAGGCTACCGATACAAAATTGCATTCACTTCAGTTAATTCCACGGATGTTGTAATTTGCTGATATAAAATTATCAAACCAATACGTAGGCAAAGCTACTGAATTTACGCCGCAGTTATTTGAAAAAAATTCCCGTAGCATAGCCTACATGTGGCCGTGACTTCCGTCATATATTCAACGATCCAAATTAGAAATAAAACATCAAATATATTGGGGCGAAACATAAGAAATCTTTGTTTAATTACTTTTTGTTTTTATCCACATGGGATTTTTTAAAATAACCTAGCATACACCTTGCCTATATCGCACCATTTTATTCACAGTTTCCGGTTTACCGAATTAAGCGTGTTATTGCGATTCAACTCAAATTCAAATTCCCAATCCTCCCCAAACCCCTTAACTTTTAGCTTCTATTCTCTCCATCCCACTGCACACAGGCTACTTACTCCGTACTTTTATTCAATTCTATTTCTTCTTTTACCGCCTCTTTATCCTCCGTGTTCAAAATGACGATGAGCTTGAAATACTTTAAGTTTCTCTTTTGCACCCTCCCCCCCTTTTTTTTTCTTTTTCTTTTCTTACACTGGTTCAAGGAGGCTTTGCTACTTTTTATTGGCTGAATCATTTATTGTGTTTATTATTCAGAAGAGAACATTTTAACATACAGGTTAGGTTACATGTATTTGGTATTCTTAACAACTCGAGAATTATAACCTTTTGATGTTGGGACTTCAAGTAGGGCAGATCGCAGATGGTTGTCACACGGGTTGGTTGTCACACTGCTTAACAGTAACGTGGGACCATTGATAATGTTGAAGAAGTGTTTCTTCATAATAAAAATAATGCCAGTGCTCAGCTATACATTGACTGTCTGATATGCAGAATGTATTTTACTAATGACTCAACCAAAATTACACATTTCTCAGATCATACATTTATTGAGTGAAATTAGGCATCACAATTATTGCCCCCCTGTATTCAGGATGTTATACACCCTCCCCTTGCAAGGATAACAGGGTATTTTTCTGTAATGTCTTATAAGACTGGAGAACACATGGGGAGGGATCTTAGACCCTTCCTCCATCCATAATCTTTCCAGATCTTTGATATTTGCATGTGTGATTACCCAGGTTTTTGGGTAAAATGTCCTGGTACTTGGGTAGAGTTCATAATGCTATTGCTATTAACAAGGGCCCCAGGACCAGTGGGAGCAAAACAGCTCCAAGACATTAACGATCCACTATCGTATCTACCCCAGGTATGATGCTCTTTTCTGTATATTAATCCTTAATTCAACACCAAACCTATGCCCAGCCAAAGAGCTCTAATGTCATATCATCTGACCACAGTAGACAAGGCCATTAAGGAAATAGCTGCTTTTTTCATTGCTCCCAATAAAGCCATTCGTCCTGAATCAATTCCAAATAGTTTTTGGCATGGAGTCAATGTCTAATAGTAGAAATTATGAAATTCTTGATTGTAGCAATTCATTGTAGATTTGGAAACTTGGTGACCTGAAGATGGAACCAAGTTGTGTAATTCTGTAACTCTGGCCACTGGATTTGTCTTGCTTGCTGTACCATCTACCTACCTGTGGATGTGGATGAGATACACTAGCGCCCTCTACTGGTGCATAGCATACACTAACAGAAGATAATTATATATTTTTTAATTACCGGACAATATTTTATAAAATATTAAGAAGCACATGTCAACACAAAGGTGTGCCCTTTCTGGGAATTCTGGAGTATTGGTATAATGTTTCTAGATTGGTTTTAAGTAAGTGGTTCTTGTGACTTTGAAGCAATTTAAAAATCTCTCACTTTTCAATCAAAATATTTATCAAAGATAAAGTAGCACATATTAACAATAAAAAGACATGTGTCCTATATTAGTAGTGAAATTACTGTTTTCCAGGAAATAAAAGAAATCCAATTTCTCCACTACAATATTTATGAAACCTGAAGAAGCACATGTTGACAACAGGAAAACCTCTGCCTTATGTGGGAATGATAGCAGAATTCTCCCCTATTGGTTTTGAGTCATTGTGTCAGTGACCTGGAAGCTACTGAAAAAGATCTATTATTTTTCCAATCAAATAATACACTTTTTTTACACTTAAATACATAAGTAATAACAATATAAAGAGGAATCCCTTGTGTCAGATTAAAACTAAAAAAATTTAATTATTTGGTATTGGCTTTGAACCCCTGGGACAAGTGACCTGGATGCTTTTGAAATATAAATATAATAATGTATATATTTGCCATAAATGAAACATTACGCCCTGGTGCAATCAAAGAGTTGTGCCCTGATCACAATGTCCCCGGTATTATTTGCCATTCCTTCAGTGGGTCATGTGACCTGGAAGCGACTAAAATTTTAGTGTAATCATTGAAATGAACTTCACGGGGGATCCAGTTGTGCCTGTATCTCCATGTCCTCCTGATCCTAAACACATTGTTTGAACGCTCTGGGCTCTGTAGTTAAAAAGCTATTAACATTTTTCTTTCATAAAAAATGTCTTTTGAAAATGTGGGTTGAGGCGGCAATGAGAGAGGTGTTTAGGTGGGACCATTGTGGGCCCCGGGCTGATGATGTCC